>NC_068363.1:54378187-54444225 GCF_020536995.1 Dreissena polymorpha | reverse complement strand
GGGAAAATTCGAGTTGTAAAGTCTCCAAATTGGGATATTTTTATGTCCCCCACTATAGTAGTGGGGGACATACATGTATTGTTTTTGCCCTGTCTGTCTGTTGGTCTGTTGGTCTGTTTGTGCCAACTTTAACATTTTGCAATAACTTTTGCTATATTGAAGATAGCACTTCATATTTGGCATGTATGTGTATCTCATGAAGCTGCACATTTTGAGTGGTGAAAGGTCAAGGTCAAGGTCATCCTTCAAGGTCAGAGGTCAAATATATGTGGCCAAAATCGCTCATTTTATGAATACTTTTGCAATATTGAAGATAGCAACTTGATATTTGGCATGCATGTGTATCTCATGGAGCTGCACATTTTGAGTGGTGAAAGGTCAAGGTCAAGGTCATCTTTCAAGGTCAGAGGTCAAATATATGTGGCCCAAACGCTTATTTATAAATACTTTTGCAATATTGAAGATAGCAACTTGATATTTGGCATGCATGTGCATCTCATGGAGCTGCACAATTTGAGTGGTGAAAGGTCAAGGTCAAGGTCATCCTTCAAGGTCAGAGGTCAAATATATGTGGCCCAAAATCGCTAATTTTATGAATACTTTTGCAATATTGAAGATAGCAATTTGATATTTGGCATGCATGTGTATCTCATGGAGCTGCACATTTTGAGTGGTGAAAGGTCAAGGTCAAGGTCATCCTGCACAAGGTCAAGGTCATTCTTCAAGGTCAAACGTCATATAGGGGGACATTGTGTTTCACAAAACACATCTTGTGTAAATGATTTTTTGCTTCCAAATACTTAAACTAATAACCAAGTGTTGCCAAGTTGACAATATTATATTTACTTAGGTTCAAGCCATAGAGCTGCATAACCAAACTAACTAAATGTTGAATTTTATCTAAATTTTATTTTTATGCCCCCGGTAGGGTGGCATATAGCAGTTGAACTGTCCGTCAGTATGTCAGTCTGTATGTCCGTCAGAAAAAAACACTTTAACTTGGGCATAACTTTTGCAATATTGAAGATAGCAACTTGATATTTGGCATGCATGTGTATCTCATGAAGCTGCACATTTTGAGTGGTGGAAGTTCAAGGTCAAGGTCATCCTTCAAGGTCAAAGGTAAAAAATAAATAAAATCAAAGCGGCGTTCTCATGAAGCTGCACATTTTGAGTGGTGGAAGTTCAAGGTCAAGTCATCCTTCAAGGTCAAAAAAAATAAATAAAAAAATTCAAAGCGGCGTTCTCATGAAGCTGCAAATTTGAGTGGGGAAGTTCAAGGTCTAGGTCATCCTTCAAGGTCAAAGGTAAGAAAAAATAAAATTATTTCAAAGCGGCGCAATGGGCATTGCGTTTCTGACAAACACATCTCTGTTTTATTTATTTTGAAACCTTCAATTTGGACAGCAATTGAGAAATTAGTAGTTTTTGCCCAATTGGGAAAGTGCAGTTTTCCGGTACTTTATAAAGAAGGAAAAAAATCGCGGCTATTCATGTTCATCTTGACAGTGAAATGATTTTTTTTTATCAATTTGCTTTGTTTCACAAGTCTAAACGTGATAGTTTTTATTGCTAATGAACAGTTACTTTAACAACAGTCTACTGTCTATTTGTGTATAACTGATGACTATACACAGAGCTGTCAATCAATATCCAAGTCTAACACGTGCCGAGAAACCATATGGGACCATCAAATACAGCGTATTTGGTCTGGTTTGTGAAAACTGCTTTTAAATCTTGATAAGACTTCGAAATAAAAGTAAAATTATTGGGGTTTTAAAGAATACAAATTTGCAAATTATGGAATGGGTTTTCAATTAGAAGGGCTGTATTGATGTCTTATGTTGTTGACAACTTTTGGGTGCTGCTTTATTACTCAGAATTGGATAAACAAATACCAAATGAACATGTAATTATACATAAGTTAACTTGCTACCTTTAATCTCCACATTCTGTGATGATGTTGCGTGGAAAACTGAACATGCAGCCTCTCCTAACATCAAAGGCTAAAATGTTCATTGCAGCCAAGGTGACAAAAAACTACGTCTATAAAGATGACAATACAGGTAATAAACCAGGTTTTTTAGTGTTTTTTATTGCACATGCGGTCACTAGAACCTTGACCTCCGACTTTGTTGACCAGTGGGGAGAGCAGGTATTGCAGTTATGGTGACAATACTATGACTATAAAATTAATACATAATCTGCTAAGTGTTGTTAATACTTTTTCATGGTCAAAATCAGTATTGGCATCATTTTTTAAGTTATCATCATCGCCATCATCTTTGTCTATCAATCATTGGTCATCATCATCATCTTTGTTTTCATCATAATTGTCATGATCATAATTGTCATGATCATAATTGCATTAAGACTTGTTTTCCCAGAATGTGTATCAGAATCCTCCACTATCATTTTTTTCTTACAGTCATCAATATCCAGAACAAGAAGATGCAAGAGCATGCCCAACAGATGATGCACCAGGAACAACAACAACAACAGCAGCAGCAGCCTCCACCGTTGCTAGGGGGCATGGTGGGCAGTCACTTGGCCACTCCCATGTCTGGCCCACCCCCTCTCCTTGGCCCACCCCCAATGTCACAGTGGCAGTCCACTGTCCCACCCCTTCTACCAAACACTGCGGTTGTGTCGGTCACTATTGAGACTCCATCACAGGTGTGTACGGCATGTGCCACAGGTTTCCTATACACTTGAGGTTTGGATATTTCAACATGATTCTTAAATACAGACTACTGGTAGTTTAGAATACATGGCATTAACCCATTTATGCCTAGTGGACTCTCCCATCCTTCTAAATTGGATCAATTTATTTCCAAAATTAGGGATGTCTAGTATATTTATATCTATATTAAGAATATTTCTTACAGAAATTAAGCAAAAAGTGCAGACCCAGATGAGACGCAGCATCATGCGGTGTATCATCTGGGTCTACTCTGTTTGCCAAGGCCTATTTTCTAGACGCTAGGCATAAATGAGTTAATAGCAGGCATGTATTTGTCAGTAAGCAAAAGTCATTTTTGTCAATCAAATATAATTCTACATCTTTCATTAGTACAATTCTGTTATTTATTTATGTTTTAAACAAACAACATTTGAAACTTCAAACACTACACATGGCTATTGTATTCTTTTAGAGCTGTAATGCAAAAATCTCAACAAATTCCTTCTATATGGCTTAGGCCAACTGGGCATAAATTGTTTAACCCTTTGCATGCTGGGATATTAGTCGTCTGCTAAAATGTTGTCTGCTTAATTTCTAAAATTAGCATTTTCTTCATTTTTTTTTCAAAGAATACTATCAGGATAGCAAACAGTTTGGATCCTGATGAGACGCCACGTTCTGTGGCGTCTCATCAGGATCCAAACTGTTTGCAAAGGCCTTCAAAATTCGGTTACAGCACTTAAAGGGTTAACCTGAATAAGTGGTTTTCTCTGAACATTGCTGGAACTCTTGTTCTCTCAAAACAGATTCTATTTTTGTATCCACCGTAGGAGATTGGGCACTTTTTGTTACACCTTTGAAGTTTTGGAAAGCCAAACTGTAGACAGAATGAATAACTAATGTGACATCTAATTGGTCTCTCATACAATCAGAAATGAAAACAAACTGGCTTGTGTTGTATCAGATGTCTACAGTTATTCAGTAATTTGAGGATGATTTCCAGATTTTACATTTTCCTGTTATTTCACTGGTCAGAAGGTGGAAAATGAATATTGGCAATTACAATCTTTAAGCAACCAGTTCTCCCACGGTATATAATGCAGTGATAATGAACAGAATATATATGAGCCTCGTTAGACTGCACAGACTAATCTGGTATGACCCTTAATGCACATGCGTTTAAGCCCCATTTTCCCAGAATGAGGCTCATTTAATTCCTTATCGGCGCCAGGTCCCAATGCAGACGCCCCAACAGCAGGCGGTGGCCCAGTCTACAGACAGCAGATTGTGCAATACAGCAGCAGCAGATCCAGAACCAGTCTGGCCTCAACGACAGCCAGATCAAGCAGTCCGAGCAGAACCTGGCTGCACAGTACACCAGTTCATGCAGCAACAACAGGTATTGGTGTCACTCTGTGATTTTTGTAATAGCATTGTTTATGCCCCGGCTAGGGTGGCATATAGCAGTTGAACTGTCTGTCAGTCTGGTCTTTCCGTCTGAAACTTTAACATTGGCCATAACTTTTGCAATATTGAAGATAGCACCTTATATTTGGCATGCATGTGATTCACGAAGCTGCACATTTTGAGTGCGTGAAAGGTCAAGGTCATCCTTCAGTGTCAAAGTCAAGAAACACAATCCAAGGGAAGTAAATAAGCTTTAAAGGGAGCTAAGTTTCCTAAACCTGCCCAAATGATATATTGAAATTTTATTTCAAAGCGGCGTCAATAGGGGGCATTTGTGTTCTACCGAACACATCTCTTTGTTTCAAAACAAATGGGGCCCCTGTCGACAAAGCTTGATAAACTCTGTTCTTTTTATTTTTTCCACATTTTAATCAAACATTTCATAATTATTAGCAATTGTTTGTTTGATTAGTATCACCTCAGGGAGAGCAAATTATTGGAGTCATCCAATCACTTATCTGATTGATCTAACCACCAGTCTGTATTAAATGTTATGAGTTCCTGGATGTTGTGATTTTCCTCACATTTCTCTCAAGTGAATTTGATTTGATATTGGAATATATATCATGAAGTATAGATTTTATAAAAAACACCTTTTTCATCCTGATTGACCGTTATTTGCCCACTTGAACTTAGGCTGTACAAGCCCGTGTCGCTGGTGGTGAATTAGTACCATGGTTGGGGTCAAAGCTCGTGTTATAACCTTTCACCACGTAGATTACATTTTTTGAAGCATTTGTGTCCTTTAGCAAGTTATATTAAAGTACATTAATTTAAATAAACTTTCTTACTAAATTCAAGTTTGAAACGCTTCATTTTCAATTCATTAGATACTGATGAGCAGGCAACCAGCATAAACCTGAACAGCCTGAGAGTTCCTGGCAGGCTGTTCTGGTTTTATGCTGGTTGCACAATGCCATTTTCACTTTGCTTTTTTATGGGGGGATTAAGTTAAGTCTGTTAAACATTTTTAGTTCAATGCAAAGGTTTTCTAGACAGAAGTTTAGCAAAGATCCTAATTGAACAGAAAAATTTAAAAAATAACACTTTTGAACTGTTATGTTTGCAATATATGATACATGTATTGCAATCAAATTTTAACCATATTTTATCAATAAAAATTTTTTAACAGCTTTTTTTTTACAATTTGTGATATTGCATGTAAATTGTAAACCATACAAACAGCCCCATTCACAAAATTACTGGAAAAAACTTCATCTAAAAAGTTTCAAATAAGAATGGTAGGCTCATTCAAAACATGTATGATCTGTATATGCATTGCTGCATATATTTGCAGCATCAAATAACGGTTTCTTTCAGAAACATTTACCATTTCCCACTCAGAAACTAAGTGAAAATGGCTATGTGCAAACAGCATAAAACCAGAACAGCCTGCGAGTAACTCACCGTCTGTTCAGGTTTAATGCTGTTTGCTACTCATCAGTATCTTAGGTTTGGAAATGAAGCCTTTTAAAACATGAATATATCAAGAAAGGACTTTAATTTACTTCCTAAAGGACTTAAATGTGTCAAAGTGCGTTACTGAGTGGGAAAGGGTTAAGAAAGTGTTTTTTAAAATGTTAGTTATAAGAACTCTCAGATAAGACTTCAAGGTTTATTATGAGCTTTTTTCTGAGAAAACTGGGCTTAATGCAGGGAGGACTCTTTCTGCTTGTATGTAATTTTAAATGATATCCCTTCCTTTCGAAAATCAATCATTCCTTATCCACTCAGAGGAAAAATGAAAATTGCTATGTGCATAAAACCAGACCAGCCTGCTCATCAGTATCAAAGGGCTGGAAATGAAGCCATTAAAACTGGAATCTACTAAGAAAGGTCTTTAATTTAATTTAACTTTCTAAGGGATTACAAACACGTCAAAATACGAATCCAAGTGGTAAAGGGTTAACCCATTTATGCCTAGCGTCTAGAAAAAAGGCTTTGGCAAACAGCATAGACCCAGATGAGACGCCGCATGATGCGGCATCTCATCTGGGTGTCCCCTGTTTGCTTAAAGGAATTTCTGTAAGAAATATTCTGAATATATAAATAAATATACTAGACATCCCTAATTTTGGAATTAAATTGATTCAATTTAGAAGAATGGAGAGTCCACTAGGCATAAAAGGGTAAAGTAGGGCTGTTGTCAGTGACTGGAAGATTTTGTGCATGTGGTATATCCCAGGAAAAGTGTGAGTTTGTAAATAATCCCTTGGAAATGACCTCATATACTCTTGTTAACATCAAACCAATTTAACTAAACAAATAAACAAATACAATTTAACTGTAGGCCATTTGAACCTGGGGAAGTTTGGACTTCCTTTTTGATACATTCACCTCAAAGTAGAAATATAAGTACCAATTTGGATATTCAACTCCAGTACACTTGCCAGGCGCAAGAACTCTTATCAATACTAAAACAACATCATTTTGAACTTTCAAGTGACTCTTTGATCTGTTTAACTTGGTCTTCAGTTAACAATTATTCATGCTGTTTGGACATTTTTAACCTTTAATATATAATTGCTGAATAAAAATCAACCGATCAATCTGTTTTGCTAGTTAACCCTGGAGACTTGGGTTAACATGTGTTTGCGATCATACGGTGTTATTAGAATTATTGTAAATAAAAACTCATCATGTGAGTGGCAGCTCTGTAATAATCATTTCCTTTTATATTATCATCATGTGTGTTTCTATAATGTTTAATAGAATTACTTTCGAACAACCCTATAATATAATTACTTTTGAAAACCCTATTTATACTGTCCTTAAAAGCAGTACAAATAAACAAAGCAGTACAAATAAAAAATGTGTAATTCAGCATCATATTTTTTTTATTAAGATTTAACACGGTTCTGTACCACAAAAAAAAACATCTATTAAGAAGTGTTTGTTTGTTATCAGTAAATATGATCCCTATAAGCACTGCTATTGCTGGGTATATATCACAATCATTAATTTTCTCTTAAATTGATATGTAATCTTATAATTTGCAAAGTTTTCAAGCACATTCATTAATTGGGCATCTCTTGAATCAGCCATTAATTTTTTTACACTAGGGAATAGCCAAAACGTTTTTTTCACTGTAATTTGTATGACGTTTTAAAAACCATAATCTTCAGAATCTTGTAGTCTTATAATAAGTTAATTGTCAATGTATGTGTTCAGCTCCAGTAACCAATCTATATATGAGTTTATCTCCTGTAACCAATCTATAGGTGTGTTCAGCTCCAGTAACCAATATAAGTATGTGTTCAGCTCCAGTAACTAATATATGTATTGTTCGGCTGCAGTAACCAATATATGTATGTGTTCAGCACCAGTAACCAATATATGAATGTGTTTCAGTTCAGGTAACCAATATATGTATGTGTTCAGTTCCCAGTAACCAATATATGTATGTGTTCAGTTCCAGTAACCAATCTATGGGTGTGTTCAGTTCCAGTAACCGATATATGTATCTGTTCAGCTCCAGTAACCAATATATGTATGTGTTCAGTTCTCAGTAACCAATCTCTGGGTGTGTTTTCAGTTCCAGATAGAGGACCCGTTGGAGGCCATGCGCCATGAGGAGTTACAGCAGCTAGCTGCAGAGTGCAGCGTCTCCCTTGACGATCTGAATGTCACTGTGAAACCCATCATAGACTCATGTACCAAGGACGCCATACTTGTGAGTGGGTGGGAGAAATGAACTGAGCAGCACTCTGTGATAAGGGGGTTTAATGCATCTTGTAAAGTATTTTCCCAGATTAGTGTGTGCAGTCCGCACAGCAGTACGTATAGCAGTCCGCACAGGCTAATCTGGGACGACACTCTCCGCTTTTATGGTATTTTTAGTTTCAAGGAAGTCCCCCCCTTTCTGACAATCAAGTTTAGGCAGAAAGTGTCATCCCTGATTAGGCTTATTATGGGATGACACTTTACGCACATGCATTAAGCCCAGTTTTCTCAGAACAAGGCACATATAATCCTCATATATAAATAAGTGTTACCATACCTCTTTGAAAAAAGTTTGATGTGTATATATTCATGATACAAATACAAGATCAATTCAAGAAATGCTATAACACAGTTTTTGATTGGCTTTGATTCCTCGTGAAATCATGATCAGTGTTTCAAGTGTTAAATTAGGACTGGCTTCATGACTTCTTAAATTTTCCTAATAAATTCATAGTATTCGTTATATACATGTTTAAAACTGTTCAAGTGTAAAAACTAATTGTACAAAAGATCTATTCAAACACTGTTAATAAAAAATGGTTCAAATTTGCTCAAATACTCATTCAATCTTGCAGTCGATATCAGGAGCAAATCAATAACAATTTATGAACTCTGGAATGTTGTTCATCAGTCAGAAAGTGTTTATAATACTCATTCGAAGAACTTTTAATGTGTAATAATATCATGATACCATTTAATGCAAGACAAATTAAGAGCTTTTTATAAACAGGTCCTGAAGTTCATCGAAATGCTCATGAATTCATGAACTGTATTTCACAAGAGTTAATCAAGGACAGTGTATGAGCCCTGTAATGTTAGACATCCATTTATGAAGTATTCATGACCTCAGTCTTAAAAGTTCATGAACCAGATTCAATAAGATATAAATGGCTGTTCATCGAAAAATTATTGATTGGCTTGAAATGCATTTGTCTAAGGTCCAAGGCCCCTTGAGCCTCAGTCAGGGAAATCTAGGCTTTAAAACATGAAACAGGCAGAAAATTGTCTTGTATTAGCCTGTGCAGACTTCACAGGCTAATCTGGGACATATCTTAATGCACAGTCATTAAGCCTTGTTTTCTCAGAACAAGACTCCCCCTAAACAGCTCTTTTTAACTCATCATAGACTTTTGTTTCAAGATTGCTCTTTGTTAATTTTGCATTGTTAATGGCATTGACGCAATCAAACTGTGCTTTAATTTAAATAATTTTAAAATTATTGCATGCCTGAATATGAAAAACTTTTGTGACTTTCTAGATACAAACAATACAATTGAATTTTCTCATTTAAGTACATGTATATGTACACATGTATATTTTAATTGGTCAGCATATTGATTATTGCTAACATGGAGCAAAACTGGAGATAGCATTTGCCATTCTTTTATGTTTGTTTGAGCCTTTAATTCAAGAAGCATTTTGAGCAAGGCAATGGGGCAGCTGGGCTTTATTTATATGGGTAATGTATCAGCTGGGCTTTATTTATATGGGTAATGTATCAGCTCAGATTAGCCTGTGTGGACACTTCTGTTTAGACTAGATTTTGGTTTGTAGAGACTTGCTTTAACGAAAAATTCCAAATGTGGAAAGAGGCATTAGGTTCACGGGAGATGCTGATAAGCCTGTGCAAACTACACAGGCTAATCTGGGATAATACTTTACGCACAAGCATTTAGCCCAGTTTTCCTAGAGCACGGCTCAGTTTATCTTGCAGATGTTCCATAAAATTGCCTCTTGAAACATTTTATCACATAACAAGCAGCTGATAAATATCACATAAATGTCAAAGCCATTGTGCTCGTGAGTACAGAGTCTTTTTTCCAGGAATATCTGGGTAAGCAGTTGTTTCCGGTGCATTTGTATTGCCTTGGCAAAGTCGTGATCAAATGTCTTGTAGGTTTTGCGCTGTGGTGTTGAAATAACTGAAATTGTGATGCCATTCTAATGTTGCAGCATTTCAAAGAATTCTTAGAAAATTCTGAAAGGTGTAATATTATATATGCATTTTGTAACAATATACTACAGTATCAGATAAGGTGCTCATTTGTGTCAATACATTTCCTGATACAAATTCAAAAACAATTGAAGAGCTATCCATGACAGTTCATGGAATAAAGGATTAAATGTGCATAAAGTGTGGTCCCAAATAAGCCTGTGCAGTCTGCACGGGTTTATCAGGGAGGAAACTTTCTGCCTAAAATTGTATTATAAGATTTTCTTTAAACAGCAAAAACAATAAGAGGGGAAAGTGTTGTCCCTGATTATCTTGTGTGGACTGCACAGGCTAATCTGGGACGACACTTTACATGCATGAATTAAATCTTGTTTCCCAGAGCTAGGCTTGTATATGATATGACAGATCTGAGATAATACTTTGTGCAAATGCATTAAGCCCAGTTTTCCCAGAGCTAGGCTTGTATATTTTATGACAGATCTGGGATGATACTTTGTGCAAATGCACTAAGCCCAGTTTACCCCGATCAAGTCTTGTATATGATATGACAGATCTGGGATTATACTTTGTGCAAATGCATTAAGCCAGTTTACCCAGAGCTAGGCTTGTATATTTTATGACAGATCTGGGGCGATACTTTGTGCACATGCATTAAGCCCAGTTTTCCCAGAGCTAGGCTTGTATATTTTATGATAGATCTGGATTATACTTTGTGCAAATGCATTAAGCCCAGTTTACCCAGATCAAGTCTTGTATATGATATGACAGATCTGGGATGATACTTTGTGCAAATGCATTAAGCCCAGTTTTCCCAGAGCTAGGCTTGTATATTTTATGACAGATCTGGGGCGATACTTTGTGCACATGCATTAAGCCCAGTTTTCCCAGAGCTAGGCTTGTATATTTATGATAGATCTGGGATTATACTTTGTGCAAATGCATTAAGCCCAGTTTACCCAGATCAAGTCTTGTATATGATATGACAGATCTGGGATGATACTTTGTGCAAATGCATTAAGCCCAGTTTTCCCAGAGCTAGGCTTGTATATTTTATGACAGATCTGGGGCGATACTTTGTGCACATGCATTAAGCCCAGTTTACCCAGAGCAAGGCTTGTATATGATATGACAGAAATGGGATTATACTTTGTGCACATGCATTAAGCCCAGTTTCCCAGAGCTAGGCTTGTATATGATATGACAGATCTGGGATTATACTTTGTGCACATGCATTAAGCCCAGTTTTCCCAGAGCTAGGCTTGTATATTTTATGACAGATCTGGGATGATACTTTGTGCAAATGCATGAAGCCCAGTTTTCCCAGAGCAAGGCTCATATTATAACAAAAGCTATAGAGTTTCTTCATGTATAAATAAAGAATCCACTGTACAAACACTAATGGTCAGGTTTTTATTATTTGACATTTACAACTTAAATGCCATTAACCAGTATAATGGACACATGTTAGCTGAAGTGCAATTTTGCATTAAGTAAAAAATATTTAAACAGAAGAATATTTTGTTTAAATCACCTGACATTTACACTTGTTGAACAGCACATGCTATCATAATAAATATTGCCATGATTCCTAAAGGGCAAACAACTCCACTCTCAGTTTGATTTACTTTAGTGATGGCACTTAACCCATTTATGCTTAGCGTCTAGAAAAAAGGCCGTGGCAAACAGCGTAGAACCTGATAAGATGCCGCATGATGTGGTGTCTCATCAGAGTTTGCGCTGTTTGCTTAAAGAAATTTTTGTAAGAAATATTCTAAATATAGAAATAAATATACTATACATCCCTAAATTTGGAAAAAATTGATCCAATTTAGAAGGATGGGAGAGTCCACTAGGCTTAAATGGGTAAAGCAAGATTTGTTTTTAACATGATTCATTGGGGATGAGCTCTTGTTACACCTCATGACTCTTCATTGTTAATTGCTTTTAAAAGGAGTTTTTTAATACAATCAAGACCTTTTAAATAACAGATTGCGTGAGTGTTTCATAAAAACATGACATTATCAGATTTACATCAATTTTAGAAGATTTATTTCAACCATTTACCAGCAAATGGCCTTGATGTTGTTGTTTTTTCTTTGAAGGCAATACAGAAGGTACATTTGCATACATTTGCGGCCAGAGTGGCTCCAGCCCAGCCTGCACAATTGCGCAGTCTGGGCTGGAGTTTTGTTGTTTCATATAAGACACGCAAAGTTTAGTGGTCTTATAATTGGACAGTGTGGCTTCTGACCGGAGTAACTCTTGCTTCATGTGGCTTTAGACACATTTTTGCAGGAAGTGGGTCATATGTATAACAGGCCTTGTAATGTTTTTTTTTTTTCGCACTTTCAGAGTGGTAAAAGCTGGATATTCCAACACTGCACCAGCGATGCGCAAACCCATTTGGTCACAAAGTACTTGCTAAGAAGGTAGTTATCAGTTCGCATGTTTGTTATTATCAGGAAAAATCTAGATTCACTTTGCATGCCTCAATAATACTCAGTCTTATGCAAACAAATACTTGCTTTGTGTTGTGGATATTTGATTTGATTTGAGACTATTATTTAGTGTATTTTGAGGTATTTCCAGGAGTAGCTCTGTCGATAGATCACTCTGGCCTTATAATGGGTCAAAAACTAGGTCAGTTGGTCAAAATGAAGAAAAGGCTTGAGAACAATGTTCACAAGGCAAATGTTGACGATGAACACTGGAGGACGAACAACAGACATAAGGCAATCACAAAAACTCACCATGAGCATTTTGTGCTCAGGTGAGCTACATAAAAGATACTTCATAATAATTTCATACAGAAATTGCAATGATTAATTTATTACTAATAAAAAACATTAAAAACCAAATCTGATAAACAAATGAGATATGTTTTATATTATGATAATGAATCCAATCTTTTAATTTCTGGTGGATTTTTTTTAAAGATTTAAGATTTGTATGATGTTTATATTTCTGGCCTTATTGAACTGTGATTCACTTTGTGTTGATGCTTTTCATTAACAGATCATTATAAACACATCCATTATTATTAAATGCTCGTTTAAAGGAACTTGTTCACAGATTGTGGGTTTTTATGTCCCCCACCTACTATAGTGGGGGACATATTGTTTTTGCCCTGTCTGTTGGTTGGTTGGTTTGCGCCAACTTTAACATTTGCAATAACTTTTGCAATATTGAAGATAGCAACTTGATATTTGGCATGCATATGTATCTCATGGAGCTGCACATTTTGAGTGGTGAAAGGTCAAGGTCAATGTCAATCTTCAAGGTCAGAGGTCAAATATATGTGGCCAAAATCGCTAATTTTGTGAATACTTTTGCAATATTGAAGATAGCAACTTGATATTTGGCATGCATGTGTATCTCATGGAGCCGCACATTTTGAGTGGTGAAAGGTCAAGGTCAAGGTCATCCTTCAAGGTCAAATGTCAAAAAAAAAAAAAGCGGCGCAGAAGGGGACATAGTGTTTCTGACAAACACATTTCTTGTTTAGGAGTGTGTTGGTAAATGCTGTAAATTGCTAAATTTTAACAACAGAACTAAAGAGCTCCATTACATTGAGTATAGATTTTAAGAAAGACAAAAATAAGAACAAAGTTTCGCCCCTGCTTGGCTTGAACGAGTGTACTTTTGATTTAAATGCTATTGCCTCAACAATTTCGCCATTCAGTCTTTGATAAATTTACAAACATTTTATTATTGATTTAAGTGATCCATGTCTAGTAAAATAATAATAAAAAAAACAAAAACTTTAAAGTATTCAATTATTTTACGTATGTAATGCTTTATAATTTTATCAATTTAAAATGATGGTTATTCATAAACATTAGTCTACATCATTGGTGGTATTTTTATGCCCCAAAGGAGGGCATATAATGACCACACTGTTCGTCTGTCTGTCCTTAATTCTGTCATACTTTGCGTTTAGGTTTCAAAAAAAGCTCATAACTTCTATGTCGCTTCAGATGTAACCTTCATATTTTGTATGCATGAGTATATGGACAAGGCCTTTCCATATGCACACATATTTTGACCCCTGTGACCTTGACCTTGAACTATGGATCAGCGTTTAGGTTTCGAAATCTGCGAAAAATGCTCATAACTTCTATCAAAGCGTTTTTCGGGGGCATATGTCATCCTATGGAGACAGCTCTTGTTCTCCTTGGTTTAAAGTGTCCTTATAATTTTTGTATCTGTGAAAAAAAATTGAAAATTGTCATTTTGGCAATCTGTGAACAAGTCCCTTTAAAATGAGAGAATTTATTTTTTAGGACTAGGTGACCATGAGAGTGCCATTCTGTGCTATACGATGCATATCAATTGTTATTTGTTTTTGTGTGTTTGTGTTTGTTCAGTGTGTTTTTTCATTAATTGTCAGCCATTCACTACTTTATCATCATTCTGTGACCTTCTAATTAAATTATCAATCTCTTTCATACTAGGCAGAGATCTCTTTTGTAAAATTTATGTTTTAAATCTAAGATTAAAGTGCCTTATTACATATAAAAAACTTTTTTTTTAGTCTATTTGTTTATGAATGTTTTTTAGTTTGGAAATGTTTTTAAGTTACCATATGGGCTTTATTTTTCACTAAGCTCAAAGGGTTTTATGTAATGCTCAGAAGCAAAGTGGAAATGGCAATAACTGTTTATATAAACATATAATATATCACGAAAGCTCGAACAAATCCGATCTTAGCAGCAAAATCCTTCATATAAAAAATTACCACTTTTAACTGAAGTATTAATATTTTGAGCACGTGTGTCTCATCCATAATCCAATGCCATATTAAAATAGAGCCAAAATATAGGAAAACTGGGCGAACTGCTTGCTCAGAATATTTGTGGGACTGATATTTCGGTAGAGTTCGAAACTCGTTTCGGTCCGTCGAAAAACATGGCTTCAAGGGGGAGGTGAAACCTTGTGAACACTCTAAAAGTCCTTGCCTAATTATGATAGATGGTTTAATGAACATTTATAGGAAGAGAACAACATAATTATATTACCAACATACTATTGATCAAAAAGTTGGGGTAAATGTAAAGATATTTTTTAACCATTGAAGATGGCAATCTTTTTTATGCACCTGTTTAACCTTTATCCACTCAGAAGCAAACTGAAAATGGCTATATGCAAACAGCATACAGCGTTTTTCCTCACCACTTTGGGAATGGTGCCGGTACTGGTCAAATTGGGAAAATTAGTGTCATTTTCATCCAAATTGGGAAATTCATTAACTATGCTGAAAACGTTTTAAAACATGTACAAATAATAAGTTGCATATTGATATCAAAGTGGAGAGCGATTTCCTAAGAAATCATGTTTCTTTTAACACTAAACAGTAAACAATGAGTTTATTAACTCTTTTACTGAAACCGTGCTTGAGAGTATGAACTGTCTAAATCGGGACAAGTAGCCTCAGATTCCGATAGATAACCTGCCTTTGATTGAACGAGGTTTGCGTCAGTTGACTTGACCGTCGATGAAACTGCTGCTATTATCTACATCTGACAACTATGCACTGGACTCGATATTTAATACATATTCCCCAATTTTTAAAGTCCGAATTTTATAAATGCGCGAGTGATAATCAGCACCGGTAATTTGTTTGGCTGTTTTCGTATTACACCAAAATTGGTTACAAGGCACTGAAGATGCGAACAATTGTGAATCAATTATGCGTGGATACACAGTTTCACTACCAATGGATAATTTCAGTGGCTTTGTGCCAGTTTGTTGGCGATGCTATACCTACACACTTAGCAGTCATTACGGTGTACTCTTCCCACTCCTCCACGAAAAAATCATGGCAGTTACTTAGAAGACTGCTGATGGCAGCCTTGTGCATTCCTCGTTGAAATTGTACTTTTCATTCTATATATTGTCAAAACATTTATTTCGTATTTCGACACGTAAACGTTCCTACAAATAATTATTTAATTAATTAACTAAACCTGTAAATGTTTGGCTGCATTCTCAAATGACCGTTATTAAATTTGTAATCCAAAGCACACTTTTAAATCTTCATGTTAATGCGACCTTATCAAAATCTAACTTTACATAAACATTACACATGCATATTTCCTTTGTCTCGACAAATAAAAAGCGCGCAAAAATTAAGCCGCTCATGTATAACGTCACGTAACTTACCGCATGGAAAGCAAAGGCGTATTGATTTTGTATAAAAACTATGTAGCGTAGAGACAATTGAAATCTTTTAATTTCAGTTTAAAATTGTGTTATTCATTTTAACCAAATTAAAAAATTAATTTCCATTAAACATGCTGTATCTTTATCGTAACTGTCTTTTCGATGGTTCATTATTGAAGCAATTATTGTACACTGTATACAGTACTGAGTAAACAAAAAACCCGGACAAAACTGGATTAAGTGTTGGGTGTTGTGAAAACACACTTAGCCGGTATACTGACCTCATTGTGTAGACTGCGATGTTTTGACAAAAGGGGTTAACATGTGTGTGTGCAAATCTTCGGCGATTTGTTTTCTTTGAAATGGATTTTTTTGTGAATTGGGAATTTTTATTTTTGAAATTGGGAATTTTTATTTTGAAATTGGGAAAAATGGTCACATTGGGAATGGTGCTGTTTTACGGTACCAACTTTATATAGAGGAAAAACGCTGGCATAAAACCAGAACAGCCTGTGAGTAACTCGCAGTTTGTTCACATTTCATGCTGTTTGCTGCTCATCTGTATCTAAGGGTATGAATTGAGGTCTTTCAAACTTGAATTTTAATACGGGGAGTAAGAAAGGTCTTTAATAGAATGTAACTTTCTTAGGGGCTACAAATGCGTTAAAATACGTATCAAAGTGGTAAAGGGTTAAAAAAAAAAACAAGCATCATTTAAACAGTTGTGGTACGAGGGGCCGTTTCCAGAACAATATTCACTAGTTACCGCAAACAGTTTGAATGAGATAAGCATGAAACTCTGTACAATTAGCATAATACTTGGCCACTTTCAAAACAGCATTTCTGACTCAATTTTTTTGCAACTTGCTCAGAATGTTTACAAAACCTAGGTAGAGATTTTTGGGTAACATATGTCTAAAACTTGGTCTCCAGGTCACTTTTAAGAAGTTGAATCTGGGTCACATGTGCTAAAAACTAGGTAACCAGTTAAATTAAAAACATTATTACCGCTTTAGAGGCCACATTTATGTGCTTCAAATTGTTGTTTATTGGCAATTAAACATTATAAATCAAATATTATGCCTTAATATATTTAATAAATTATCGTTATAAATTATATAAAAAATCGGCATGATTGCTTTGTAAACATAGAGAAAGTGAAGATGTCTAATATATGGCAGTGTGGTTTGTGGTCACAATGTCCTGTGTGTGTTCAGTGACAGAGTGACATGCACCTCAGATCAAATGCATCAAACATCTTAGTGATCGAGAATGCATTAAGCATATGTATGACCTAGAACAGATCAAATACATCAAACATCTCAGTGATCGAGAATGCATCAAGCATATGTATGACCTAGAACACATCAAACATCTGTGTGATCTAGAACACATCATACATATGTGTGATCTAGAACACATCAAACATATGTGTGAACTAGAACACATCAGACATCTGCGAGAACTAGAACACATCAAACATCTGTTAGAACTAGAACACATCAAACATCTGTTTGATCTAGAACACATCAAACAGATGTGTGAAATAGAACACATCAAACATCTGAGTGATCTAGAACACATCAAACATCTGTGTGATCTAGAAAAAATGAAACTTCTGTGTGATCTAGAACACATCAAACATCTGTTTGGACTAGAGCACATCAAACATCTGAGTGATTTAAAGTACATCAATCATATATGTGACCAAGAACTCATCAAACATCTGTTTAATGTAGAACACATCAAACATCTATGTGATCTAGGAGACAAGTATGTTCTCAGTAAATCAGCTGAGTGTTAAAAAATGCAGTTAATTTCGAGCAGCAAGCTTACTTTGTAAAGTTGTGGATTTCAAATCCACCAATGGTTGGCTTGATCCCCGGCCTGGCTACATAACATGTGTGGGGATTGGTTATGAAATCCTTTCTACAGCCATTCTCCCAGCTATCTCTGATTTGCCTAGGGCTCTTACTGGCAATTATATGTGAACTTATAATTTTTATGCCCCTGGATCGAATGATTGGGGGTATACTGTTTTTGTCCTGTTTGTCTGTTATTCTGTCTGTCTGTCATTCTGTCCCAAAACTTTAACCTTGGTCATAACTTTTGCAATATTGAAGATATCAACTTGATATTTGGCATGCATGTGTATCTCATGGAGCTGCACATTTTGAGTGTTGAAATGTCAAGGTCATCCTTCAAGGTCAAAGGTCAAATATATGGTTTCAAAGCCGCACAGTAGGGGGCATTGTGTTTCACAAACACAGCTCTTGTGTATTCAGTTATCCCAGGACTTGGTTAACAGACCATATTGATATGATTCATATACTTTTGAAAATATCAAAAAATCCAACTAAGCAATCAAACAAATAATTTTTTTGAAGTGTTTAACTTCTTATAATTACACAATAAATTATAACTGTCATCTATCATAAATTAATGCATTACTTTTACTTGTTGAAATATTAGCATGTGAACTTAATAATTCATACTCTTTTTTTTATAAATTAATGGCAAAACAAGTTATTGAAGATATCTATCTTATCCAAAATGGGGGTTGTACAGTCATTGTTTACATAATTCAATGTTTGAAAACAAGGAACTGCAAAAGTACTTCACAGAATATTTCTGTAAGATTGAATGCATGCCCCGTCTGAAAGGTTAAACACGTCTGAAAGGTTAAACACGGTAGTCATAAGTGGGAAGCTCATAAGTGAAGCAGCTACCGTAATTACTCTATGTTTTCGGACACTCTAAGTTTTTGGACACCCCCTTTTTTAGCAAAAATAATTATTTTGCGTGACTCTTTAATTTCGGACACACGAGTTTTCGTCCGTTATATATGTCTCTAAGTTTTCGGACAGTATATTTTACAGCGCAATTTTACCAAATTTCGAACCTGTTTTCGATATCTAATGACACTTTGATCATGGGGTTTTACAACCAGATTAACATCATAAAACATTGCGGGTGTATGCCTGAGGGCAATGGACCATAGCATTTGCATTATTGGGTAAATAACCTTGTAAACCGGTATTAAACAATGGTTTCGCCCGATAGCATAAGCGTTATGACAATTACCATGGGTAGTGCCAATTAACAGTTCAATTATCTACCCCATTGGTACTACCCCTTCTCAGTAAAATAACTGTGACAAATACTAAATGTTTCAAATTGTGATGCACCCTATTACAAGTTTTACGAACAATGGAAGGTGTTACACAACAACTATCGGAAATAAACAAACAAAGAATTCATAGTTTGCTTTTTTTATTGCGTTAATTTCAGGTTCATACAAGCGTGTATCAGTACATCACATGCTCATTTTTGAACTCGTTGGTCAAAGTACAACCTTGAAGTAACTTTCTGTCAAATAAATTAAGCATTTACAATTATTTAAAATGCAGTGCAAACATGTATAACTGTAATTTATACTATACGGCATGGTATTTTACAAGCGCATGCTATTACCGGTAGTGGTTGATTCATTTGACACTATTTTCGGACACTTCCATTTTCGACTCTAAGTTTTCGGACACCTGTATTTTGTTAATATTTTTCGTATCTAAGTTTTCGGACACGAACAAAAATTATTATTTTTAAGTGTCCGAAAACATAGAGTAATTACGGTAATTGTCAGTATAATGACTGATTACTTTTTAAGCTACTTTGTTGCACAGGAACATGTCAAATAATTATGCTGTCAGGAAGTTTTGTGCATACATTTAAATGTGATACATTACATTCATGTGACTTGAATCCTAATATATTTACTGAAAATATCATTGATATGTTGCTGTTTTCTTTTACAAAATCTATTGGGTATGTTGGGTTATTAAGTTGACTGCAGTAAAATAATTCTTCAGCTTGTTTACTGCCCCTCTTTCTAAGGTCACAGTTTTTCAACTTAATACTGATGTCATGACTTGTCAGTGATCGCTCATAAGTGAATGTGTAGGATGAAGTGACATGTCATTTGCATGATATCTGTACTTTATAGTAGCCCCGCTCTGGGAAAACGGGGTTTAATGCATGTACGTAAAGTGTCTTCCCAGGTGGGCCTGTGTAGATCAGATCACACAGGCTAAAAGAGAATACACTTTCTGTCAAAACTTGCTGTTTACTAAGGAGACACACCTTTACGCCAAAAAAACAATACAAATGCAAAAGTATCATCACAGAATTGTCGCTGATTAGCCTAACGGACTGCACAGGCTAATCTGGGATGACACGTTACAAACATGCATTAAGCCCCGTATTCCCAGAGTGAGGCTCAAATGATATTAAGTGCAGTTCTAGTGTAGCTAGGATGACATTATAATTAAATAAACAACTGTATGCTATACATTTTGAGGGCCATATTATTTAAACTGGAAAGTACATGTTATGTATGAGTGACAGATAATAATAACAACAATAGAAATAAAATGCTTGTTTGTTTTCAAGAATAAGGCAAATTAAAAGTACTTTAATTGAAAAGTACATATTTATTTGATTTATGATTGATGTTATAATTACTTTCTTGATGGGATATTATTACATTATAAGCGAGCTATAAATAATTTTATTTTCTCTGTTTTGCAAACTAACAGTTTGTTCTCATACCCACTTTGAGAAGGGGGTACGTTGGAAGTCATTTGGTTGATCAGTTTGTCCCTGCATGTCAGCAACTGTTGATGGAGTGAACAACTTCTTCATTTCTCAGGGGATGAAATTGCAGTCAGGGCTTTCACTAGGATTCAAATCAAGAAAGTCATCGCTCTTGAAGTCCAAATTTCAAGAGTCATATTGAGACACTTTTTGCGTGCCAAATGCTGTGCAAATGCCTGAGTTGTGTGCCTTTGAACGTAACCATTTTTATTTCACAAGTATAAACTGTTAGTGGAGCTACATTCTTTCACATTTTTTAGGCAATTAAATTGAAACTTTAAAGTAATTATTACCTAAAGTGTACATGTGCAAGACACAATTTTAAAGGGCAGTTGCCTACTTATAACTGGGTAATGTGCCCTTGAACTGAGTCAATTGTGACCTGGTGGTTCAGAGGTATTGGTCATACTTGTTATAAAGCTCTTGCTATGGATGGGAATTTCCTGCAAATTTGTGGAATTCCAGTGTCCAGGACCTTGTTTGAGATCGATCTACATTCAAGGAGACAATTTTATGGGGGGAGTGGGATAAAATCCAAAACGCGATTGCGATCTCCAGCCATTGTTTATTCAGTAAAATGTGTACATTTTCAAAATGCTGAGTATTCGTTTTTTTAGCGAGATTTTATATCAGTAAATGACAAAGCATATTTCTTTCCGCTCGTCTCATCAGGGTTTGTGGTTAATGTTTTCAGGATTGTTGCCAAGGAGGCCAGTTTTGAGCTGCGTCTGCACCTGATTTATCTCATCAATGATCTACTCCACCACTGGTAGGTCAAGGCTGGAACGTGGAAATAGCTTACTGCATGATGTCTTGTTGTTGTTTTTCTGCACTTTGTAGAAAAATATCAGTGATTAAAATTCTAAATTTACTGTTTCATGCAGATAATATTATGGTGAATAAACATAAAATATTTTCACTGAATAGCTGTAACAGATTTTTCTGGTGCAGAAAGAATTCAGTAAATGTGACAGAATGTGAGTGAATCTAAATCTATTTAACTGATTGTATGTCATGACATAAAAAAATTCATGCAATTTTACAGTTAAATATGTTTAAAAACTTAACGTGTGGTGGAAAAGCAGGAAATATACAGAAACAAATGTTGGATTAAGTAAAGCTAAAAGTTAAGGTCGCACTGGAAATTTCAGAAATGCTTCAAGTGTTTCCCACCCAACTAGAGATGTACTGGTATGAAACCCAGGTAATTCTCGCGTGTAAGGGTACACTGAGCATGTAAAAGAACCAAGGGATGTATTCCCAGAGAGCTAGGGTATCACACCCAGATTCCTTGTATCTCAATACTGTCTCTTCTGCTTGCTGTCTCTTCAGCAAAACCAAAGGACCCCATTGGAAATAAGTGCTTGCACTTTCATGAGTTATCCTTGATTGCAAGGTCAAAATAAAAAAATAAATAAAAAAAATATATTGACTGATATGTGCTCAAGAATTGATGATGTGTTCAAAATGTATTACCTTCTCCTGCTGATGTTTCACTCCAGCCACACACAAGTGTCAGCATGTAATTGATTGATAAGAATTACTTTTCTTAATGACCTAACATATTGTTAATCAGAATCCAATGAAGTTGTAAGTTAACTTAATCGTTTAATAGGTGTTTATGTCAGCTGTTTACATATATCAAATATGGAGATGTTAATTGTAGTATCCATATTCAGATCACCTCTTTATAAAAAATGTGTTCTGCACAGGCTAATCTGTGATGACACTTTCCCAATAAAACTGGATTTTTGCTATGGCCCTTGAGATGATTTAAAACCATTTATATCTAGCGTCTACAAAAAAGGCCTAGGCAAACAGCGTAGACCCATCCACGCTTTGCAGCGACCATGTTTAATTTTGTAAACAGAAGAGCGGAAACGGAAATGCGAATACTATTGGTTCCAGTAAACTAATTCACGGATCCGGTATCAGAAATCTCGTCATCATTTAACTTTCGCTTCGCAGAACTCTGAAATTCTGTACGATCAAACGGCCGGTCATAATTCGGATCTGTCTGTCTTAATTTGTTTTGATACGTTGGATTTTGATTATCTTTTCGTTTTTCTGTAAAAACAAATCATAATAACGATAAAACGATGCTTATCTGGAGCTCTGATCAGGGTCTGCGCTGTTTGCTTCAAGGAATTTCTATAATAAATATTCTAAATATAGAAATAAATATACTAGACATCCCTAATTTTGGAAATACAGTAGAATTGCAATAACTCGAGCTGGCGATTTCTCGAAAACTGGCGATTTCTCGAAAACTGGCGATTACTCGAGCATAAAAGGAAGTCCCTAACAAGTTCTATATAAAAATACCCGCAATAACTCAAACATGCGATTTTCGATAACTCGAGGATGTGTGCCGGTCCCTGAAGGCATTTCACACCTTATTAACTGGCTATTATTTGCAGACACTTTCTCGTCTGGTGGATGGTTTAAATATTCAAGTTGTGAAAACAGGGCAATCAAGCAGACAAAAAACGCTCGATTAGGTGTGAAGTTAGTCACAGTTTTAGAAACACTGCAAATTGTCATCCTTTGAGACGCAAATATAAACTTGACAGTTTTAATGATAATCAAATAATAACCAGCAATCGATAATTATAATAAAATGTATGGTATACAAAAGAGTGAACGATCACTCTTATTGTTTAGTTTAGTATACTGTAACCTTAAGCGATTTTTTTTACAAAGCCTGTTCATTTCCAATCATAGCCTTACATGTAAATAAAGCGGTCAGAATTTAAAAATCACCAATCGAAACACTGAAAGCAAATGATACCATGGATTACTCGAAACCTGTGATTACTCGAGCATCGAGGTCTGTCCCGTGCTTCCTCGAGTTATCGCCGTTTTACTGTAAATTGATCGAATTTAGAAGGATGTGAGAGTCCACTTGGCATAAATGGGTTAAAATTACAAACATGCTGAATTATCCCTCTATGATTGTGAGTATTATGAAAACCTGGCTGTGATTTTCCATGCATGAAATTCCCAGGCCAGTAGTCTGTACAGCGCTGGACTGCCATTCTGAGGATTTTTGGTTTGATTCCTGGCCTGGTCACATTTATTCTGTGGGGATCAGTGATATAATTATGTATGTGTCCTCTCTTCTAGCTATGATTCAATAAGTTCAGTTACTGGCATAAGTATTTGCTTTTGTACCAGCTCATATACTTGCTTTGATATACTTTGATTTACTTATATCAACATTTGCTTGATATACCATTGATATATTTGCTTGATACATCAGCTCATCCAGGAAAAGTTGAGTAGATTAATTGACTTTTATGATATGACTAAAAGGCTGTTGGAAATGGTGAAAATCCCATACAAAAGCATTTGAACCATGCTCTGGCAAAAACAAGGTTTAATGCATGTGCACAAAATGTACCCCAGATAAGCCTGTGCTCTCTGCACAAGCTAATTAGAGACATTGCTTTCTGCCTAAACTGGATTTAAGCTAAGAATTAACAGCATAAAAATGCAAACTGTTTGATAATTTGATAAGAAAATGCAATGGAAGCGGAAAGTGTTGTCTCTGATTAACCTGTGTGAACTGCAAAAGCTAATCTGGGACAACACTTTACACACAGGCATTTTTGTTGCAGCCAGCGTAAGAATGCTGACATCCTAAAGGAACAGTTGGAAAGAATTGTGGTGCCCGTGTTCTGTACAGCCCACGTGGGTGCCGGCGATGACAAGAAGGCCAAACTCAACAAGGTAAGATCTAAAAGTGTACATGGTATATCGTTGAAAAGGGCAAACCAATCCCAATACAACAAGCAAATTTGTTCAATTGATATCCCTTGCCAATATCAAAATTGTGTGACAGACAGACAGAATGAAGGACGGACGGACAACGCTATTTCTTTATCCCTTCGCCTTTGGCGGTGGATAAAAATATCCTGTTGGGATTGGGTTTTTGTAGTGTTTTTATTTTCACCTTTTGGGTAAAGTTGGTGGGGCCCTTCAGTTGGGGAGTTTTATAGTAAGGGTAATGATTTTATTTTAGAAAAGCTTGATAACATGTTTATATTCTACTTTGTTATAAAACATTAATCAAATACTGTACTACAAATGCTTGAGTAGATTTTACTCAGTTTTACTTTAATGCAAAGTTGCATGGAAATATTTAAAAAATGCCTTTTACTTAGTTAAGTTTCATCCATGTTCTGCATTTTTTAGCTCACCTGAGCACAATGTGCTCGTTGTGAGCTTTTATGATCGCCTTTTGTCAGTCGTGTGTTGTGGGTCGTACGTAGTCAATATTTGTCTTGTTAACACTCTGTAGGCCAATTCTTCTTATATGACCATATATGGCTTTAGAAAAACCATGTTAACACTCTAGAGGCCAGACTTATTGTCTGTCTGATCTTCATGAAACTTGGTCAGAAGATTTGTCCCAATTATATTTTGTATTTGTTAAAAATGGTTTTCGTTGGTTGAAAAACATGGCCAACAGGGGGCAGGGCATTTTTCCTTAGACGGGTGTACTAATAACTTGTTAACACAATTTTAGTCACATTTATAGTTCAATCTTCATGAAACTTGGTCAGAACATTTGTCCCAATAAACTCTGGGCTGAGTTTTAAAATGGTTCTGGTCTGGTAAAAAACATGGCCGCCATTTGGCGGGGCATTTTTCCAAAAATGGCTATAGTCAAGACTTGTTAAGACCCTAGAGGCAACATTTATTGTCCTATCATCATGAAACTTTGTCAGAAGATTTGTCCCAATCATATCTTGGATAAGTTGTAACATGGTTCCGGTTGCTTGAAAAGTATGGCCGCCAGGGAGCATGGCATTTTTCCATATATGGCTATATATGGCTGTAGTTAAACCTTGTTAACACTCTAGAGGCCACATTTACTGTCTGATCTTCATGAAACTTGGTCTGAAGATTTTTCCCAATGATATCTTGGATGAGTTTGAAATTAGTTTTAGTTGGTAATAAAACATGGCAACCAGGGGGCTGGGCATTTTTTCTTAATGGCTATAGTAAAACTTTGTTAACACTTTAGAGGCCACATTTATTGTTGATCATCATGAAACTTTGTCAAAAGATTTGTCTCAATGATATCTTGGATAAGTTGGAACATTGTTCCGGTTGCTTGAAAAATATGGCTGCCAGGGGGCTGGGCATTTTTTCTTATATGGCTATATATGGCTGTAGTAAAACCTTGTTAACACTCTAGAGGCCACATTTATAGCCTGATCTTCATGAAACTTAGTGAGAAGATTTGTCCTAATACACTGTAACTCCAATATAACGCGGATGACGGGGTCCAAGCCACGCAACAGCGTTATAAATGGACAGCGCTATAAGTTTTGAGCCTACTTATTTAAGAGGGCTATAAAAATAGGTAAAGTATAGCCTATACTATAGGTCCTGTGTATTGTCATGCTGTGTTGTCATCCGCAAATACATGCATATAAACCGAATCAAACGATAACAGTATACATGCCGCTTTTCTACTGTGCACATTTATCCGATAATCCAATATAATTACAACATCACATAAGAAAAAATAATGTTAAACATTTATGACAAGAAATATGTTTACGAATTTCGTAAACAAATTCATATGCCTACGCCATTTTTCAGAAAAATTAGTGGGACACAGCTTTTATTGGACAAGCCATTTAATTTAGATGGAATGCAATACGATACATGTACAAAAAAATATTTTATTGCATCATACGCAGCATGTA
Source organism: Dreissena polymorpha (assembly GCF_020536995.1). NCBI lineage: Eukaryota > Metazoa > Mollusca > Bivalvia > Myida > Dreissenidae > Dreissena > Dreissena polymorpha. The sequence continues at coordinate 54,417,860 of NC_068363.1, read as the reverse complement.
AAAAACGTGCTTTCCGTGGACTTTCTGATAAAGGGCACAAATTTAAGTGCATCTCTGTTAAATATTACACTGCGTTAGCATGTAAATAAAACGCAGAATTTTCCTTTTCGTATACGTACTGAAAAATTAAACACACACACAGATATTTTTATTTATCAAGCATGTGAAGCATATATTAAACGATAACACACTTACACAGCCATAGTTTATACATTGAAAAACAATACACGATAAATACAAAACATACACAGGTAATCGTTTTAAATAACTTTAATTTGATAATTATTCCGCTTGCACTTGCCTTATTGAAATTAGCTGTGATAGGGAATACATGTAATAAACATGGACTCGCGAGTTTTCACACCTTTATTGACATTACACAACAGATTAACACCAATTAGCTGTCGAGTGTCGTTTAACCTCTAATCGATTAAAATCAGTTAAACGGACGGATAAAGCAATCAAGCTATGATCGCCAGTTTCTTGAATTTTCTGAAAATACATGAAGTAACATGGATTTGAATCAGAAATGAAAGGTTGGAGAAAAAATGGGATCCAAGGCCCCCCCCCCCCCCCCCCCCCCCTGCGTTATATTGGACACAGCGTTATAACGGACCGCACTATATTGGAGTTACAGTGTAATATCTTGGCTGAGTGTGAAAATGGTTTTGATTGGTTGAAAAACATGGCCACCAGGGGGTGGGGCATTTTTCCTTTAATGGCTATACTGTATATGACTAAAGTAAAACCTTATTTACACTCTAGAGGCCACATTTATGATCTGATCTTCATGAATCCTGGTCAGAAGATTTGTCCCAATATTATATTGAAAATTTTCGAGTTGGTTGATAAACGTTGCCGCCTGTGGGTGGGTATTTTTCCTTATATGGCTATAGTTAAACCTTGTTTACACTTTAGTTTCAAATGTTTATCATTTGAACATCAAATAATAGATTGTGTTGATAGTTCAAACTGCCATCTTGAAAATATGGTTCTTCTTGAGTTGTGGATACTGATTTGCTGTTCCAATTTCAAGATTTGTATGCTATAAATAGCTTAAACCTGACATTTCAGCAGAGATTCATTTCATGTGAAAAAATGTCAACAGACCATGTAGCATGGAAAATACTTGTAAATAAACGATTTGTGTTACTTAAACACCATATGAACAATACATATAGGAGGAAATATTGTAGGTATTTGATAAGAATGTATCAAGTTATGATGAATAACCTGTTTTTGTCACTTTTTTGATCACCAAAATGATTGTGACTGTGTCGATTGTGACTGTGTCGAAACTTTTCGGTTATGAACTGCATCATGTGCAAACATTTTATCAAGGGATCTCTTTAACCGCCACTCAGAAAGGACCCACACATCAACAAAAGAAATTTTAGAGCATACCATAAAAAATGTGTAAATTATGTTTTTTTATTACCTTTTTGTCACATTATAAGTTCATTGAAAAACAAAATGCTTATAAAGCATTAGAAAGGCTCTGGTCTTGTATATTTTTTGCTGGGCAAATTAATTTCAGGAGTTGGTTGCCCATCTGTGTCCCCAGTCACATAAAGTTAGTTTCCATCCATCATCAATATATTTTTAACAAATTTGTGTAACTAAAAGTGTTATGTGTATGAAAATCTGAAAACATGCCTGGAATGTTACATTAAAAAATGATTTGTGTGTCTGTGGAAAATTGGCTTGCTAACAGGTTTTTGCAACAAACTTAACTATGGACAAGAAAACAATAATATTTCAACAGCTCAATACAGGGATTGTGTTTGTTCTTACCTACCACCAAAGTGCTGGTTACAAATAGAAAATGTGATCTATTTTTCCCCAAACTTGCACATTTTTGGGACAGGCTGTACTGAAAGCAAATCAATAGCAAAAGCAACTGACTGATGTACTTCTTTCTGCACCAGAATATGTTATATTGCCTACTGGAAGCCTAGATGTACTTCTTTCTGCACCAGAATATGTTATATTGCCTACTGGAAGCCTAGATGTACTTCTTTCTGCACCAGAATATGTTATATTGCCTACTGGAAGCATAGATGTACTTCTTTCTGCACCAGAATATGTTATATTGCCTACTGGAAGCCAAGATGTACTTCTTTCTGCACCAGAATATGTTATATTGCCTACTGGAAGCCTAGATGTACTTCTTTCTGTGCCAAATTATGTAATATTGCCTACTGGAAGCCTAGATGTACTTCTTTCTGCACCAGAATATGTTATATTGCCTACTGGAAGCCTAGATGTACTTCTTTCTGCACCAGAATATGTTATATTGCCTACTGGAAGCCTAGATGTACTTCTTTCTGCACCAGAATATGTTATATTGCCTACTGGAAGCCTAGATGTACTTCTTTCTGCACCAGAATATGTTATATTGCCTACTGGAAGCCTAGATGTACTTCTTTCTGCACCAGAATATGTTATATTGCCTACTGGAAGCCTAGATGTACTTCTTTCTGTGCCAGATTATGTTATATTGCCTACTGGAAGCCTAGATGTACTTCTTTCTGTGCCAGATTATGTTATATTGCCTACTGGAAGCCTAGATGTACTTCTTTCTGTGCCAGATTATGTTATATTGCCTACTGGAAACCCTAACCTTCAGGAAATTATCAAACAGTTTGCATTTTTATGCTGTAATGATGATAGAACAGTTATTCGTTGATACATTTTGCAGATGTCTGTATTGACTACAAGTGTTTTTACACTGCTCACTATTGTGTGTTATCTTGTTTTCTCTGCATGTTTCAGCTGCTTACACTCTGGGAACAGAACAAGTACTTCTCCATGGAGACAATCGAGGTAAGTGTGCCACATAATCACTTTCTGCACTTAACGCTATTGTAACTGAGCCATGCATTTGGAAAACTGGGCTTAATGCATATGGGTAAGTCTGCACTGGCTAATCAGGGACAACACTTTCCGCCTAAATTCGATTTTCGTAAAGAAGAGACTTCCTTGAAAGAAAAACTACCATAAGAGCGGAAAGTGATTTTCTGATTGGCCTTTGCAGACTGCAGAGGCTAATCTCGAATGACCCATTATTTACATGGATTAACCCTTTCCCACTTAGAAGCAGAGTGAAAATTACTATGCCCAAACAGCATAAAACCAGAACAGTCTGCAAGTAACTCACAGTCTGTTCAGGTTTTATGCTGTGTGCTGCTCATATGTATCTAAATGTGTGAAATTAAGCCTTTAAAACTTGGATCTAGTAAGAAAGGTCTTTCAATAAAATTAGCTTTCTTAGGGACTACAATTGCGTCAAAGTACATATGGGCTGTGCTCTGTGAAAAGGGGGTTTAATGCATGTGCGAAAAGTGTCGTCCCAGATTAGCCTGTGTAGTTTGCACAGGCTAATCAGGGACGACACTTTCCGCTTTTATGGTATTTTTTTTTTTAAAGAAAGTCTCCTTAGCAAAAAACCATTTTAGGGGGAAAGTGTCATCCCTGATTAGCCTGTGCGGACTGCAGATGGGCCTATTAGGGTTGTCTCCTTATGTGAGCTGATTTCTTCTGTTTGAATGCGAAAATAGTTCTACAAATAGTTCTTAACTGTGTTCTCTTGTTTGAATAGGAAAATAGTTCCACAAATAGTTCTTAACTGTGTTCTTCTGTTTGAATGCCAAAATAGTTTTACAAATAGTTCTTAACTGTGTTCTTCTGTTTGAATGCCAAAATAGTTCTACAAATAGTTCTTGACTGTGTTCTTCTGTTTGAATGCGAAAATAGTTATACAGATAGTTCTTAACTGTGTTCTTCTGTTTGAATGCGAAAATAGTTCTACAAATAGTTCTTAACTGTGTTCTTCTGTTTGAATGGGAAAATAGTTCTACAAATAGTTCTTAACTGTGTTCTTCTGTTTGAATGCCAAAATAGTTCTACAAATAGTTCTTAACTGTGTTCTTCTGTTTGAATGCCAAATAGTTCAACAAATAGTTCTTAACTTTGTTCTTCTGTTTGAATGCGAAAATGGTTTTACAAATAGTTCTTGACTATGTTCTTCTGTTTGAATGCGAAAATAGTTCTACAACTAGTTGAAGTTCTTAACTGTGTTCTTCTGTTTGAATGCGAAAATAGTTATACAAATAGTTCTTAACTGTGTTCTTCTGTTTGAATGCGAAAATAGTTCTACAAATAGTTCTTTACTGTGTTCTTCTGTTTGAATGCCAAAATAGTTCTACAGATAGTTCTTAACTGTGTTCTTCTGTTTGAATGGGAAATAGAGAATACTAGGTTGGTGCCGAATAAAGCAAAGTTTATTTTGCGAGGCTTAGAAAATCTGAACCACGAGCCTTGGCGAGTGGTTCAGATTTTCGTGCCGAGCAAGATAAACTTTGCTTTATTCGGCACCGACCTAGTATTCGATTTATCCCATCAATTTTCTTGGTCGTAAATTATTTCTTTAAAATAGAATAGGAAAATCGAACTAGACGGAAAATCCCAAAGATATTTTAAGCAAACATTGTTTCATTATTTTAATCGTGTCGAGCCTAATATATTACAAAAAGATCAGTAACTAACCTGTTTTTCTGTTTATCATACCTCTACGTCCCCGATTTTTAAGAAATAATGAAAAAAAAAGACACTAAACAACTGCATCTTTAGCGTGAAACAACATGCACTGTGTCGTATAACGTGTTAATAATGACGTCACGAGTACGCGCACTTAATATTTGTAAATAGTGTTTATTTGCTTTTTGAGTTGCATTATGTGTTAAAAATATATTACATCTTGGTATCAAATTGTTTGTTTCGTTGAATCTGATTCGATTTTTGTACTAAAAATGATTACTTTATAGTTGATTCCGAGTAATATGAACATTCTTTGCCGCGTGTGACAGCTATATTTTAGCACTGCTGAAATAGAGGAAAATTTATTCCACAGTGGTTTATTTCGACAATGCACGTCTGATGATGGGATAAAATAGTTATACAAATAGTTCTTAACTGTGTTCTTCTGTTTGAATGCCAAAATAGTTCTACAAATAGTTCTTAACTGTGTTCTTCTGTTTGAATGCCAAATAGTTCAACAAATAGTTCTTAACTTTGTTCTTCTGTTTGAATGCGAAAACGGTTTTACAAATAGTTCTTGACTATGTTCTTCTGTTTGAATGCGAAAATAGTTCTACAACTAGTTCTTAACTGTGTTCTTCTGTTTGAATGCGAAAATAGTTATACAAATAGTTCTTAACTGTGTTCTTCTGTTTGAATGCGAAAATAGTTCTACAAATAGTTCTTTACTGTGTTCTTCTGTTTGAATGCCAAAATAGTTCTACAAATAGTTCTTAACAGATAAGCATGTGCAGCTTGCACAGGCTGATCAGTGAGGTAACTTTCCGCCTATACTTCATTTTTGTTTAGAAAAGACAAGCTTAAAACAATAAATCATTTAAATGTGCAAAGTGTCGTGCCAGAGTAGCCTTTGCGGACTGCACAGGCTAATCTGGAATTTACTTTATGAACATGCATTAAGCCCAGTTTTCCCCAAATTGGACTCTAATGTTCTTAGAGCATGGAAAGTCTTTCGGTTCAGTGGAATTAGTCACACTCTCTTTAGTGCCAAGTTTGTTTCCCTGTAAATCTGGCTGGATAACATGGTGGCACCAGAGGTATTATTGACGAGTGAAAGGGAAGCTGTCTGGAAATAATCGGGCATTGGATGTGGTGTTCTCAACAGGATTAGAGAGCCTGACAGGGCGTCAGGTGGGACTGATTTGACGATGTCTGGGAATAAGTTGAAATTCCTGCTTGTGAGGATTTTAAATCTCTTGATGGAAATGTTTTCCAGTTCATTAGTAGATATTTTCTTATCCCTTGCTAAAGGCGGAGGGATATAGAATTGGCGTTGTCGTTCAGTCTATCCATCAGTCCTTCCATCTGTCTGTCAAAAACTTTTCAGGACTATATCTAAGAAACTATATAAGATATTAACAAGAAACTTAATGGGTGCAGATATCAATGAGTAGAAGTGCCATGCACAAGAACCATAACCCTAAACTTTCTTAAATCGAGTTATTGCCCTTTGTTGTTTTTGTATGATGAAACTATTCAGGGCTTTATCTCAGATATTCTACAAGAATACAACATAAAACGTCTTGATGCATAGATATTAATTAGGAGAATTGCAATGCATAAAAACAAATACACTACACTTACTTATTATATTTAGGATTATACCGTATATCAAGTGATTTGCACCCATCCATAAACAAAATTTAATTGCAGGAAGATATCAATTCAAAGAATTTGCTTTTTATCTTTGTTGTGAATGCTTCTTTACAAGCCGAATTTGAAACTTTTCAAATACAAAAACTTGAAGTAGATGCTATTTGGATTGATGAATATAGTACAGCACATGCAATAATACATGTAGGCCTATACAACCAAATGATACTTGCATTTCCAGAATCATGTCTTTCAATTGTATTTCTTGGAGAATCTTTGTGAATAACCTGTAAGGATATGGTAACTTTGGCTCTAAAAAAAAAGAGAGCAGATGTTGAATGAAGTGGTTTTGTGTGTGTATTTTCTTTCACTTCAAATTCAGTGAAAAGCATAGAATACTGCACATGCTTTCATTAAAAGCTGGCAGCTTACAAATTATGCCATTACAATCGAATGTGGCGGCTCAATTGTATTTTCTTAAAAGGAAATACATTATTTGTAAATTTGAAACACTTTAAAATCAAATTGTTTGAAAGCAAAATACTAAGACTGTTTCACAACACATTAAAAACAAGTCAGTAAAAATGCAGGGACCTTAAGCAATTTGTCCCTACAGTTATTGACACAGTTTAAACTTAGTGTCACTAACCTTTTGTCTAATAACTTTTTAAAAAGGATTAAAGATAAGTCTCTTCCTGGAAAAGTCTTCTACAAACGTAGTAAACTCTTGTAAGAACTGTGGTGAAACCTTGCGGTGAAAGGGATTACACTTCTTGTAAATACGGTTCTCTCAGCATGGTCTACGGGTACAAATCTGAGCAGTGCCCTCTATATGTCATAGAACCAGGGGATTGAACTTTTGGATCTCCAGGAAAGCTGTAGTACCAACGTAATTGTTTGTAAAATGTACTGAAGGACATTTCTTGCGAAAAGTATGTCTGGGGTCATTGGCTTTAGATAAGGTTTTCAATTGTCTTTACTTAAATCTTATTTTGATCAAAAACAATAATTACTGAGCATAATATTTAACCCTTTACCACTTAGATATGTATTTTTACAAATTTGTTGTCCCTTAGATAGTTACATTTAATTTAAGAACTTTCTTACTAGAGTCAAGTTTTAAAGGCTTCATTTCCAACCCTTAAATACTGATGAGCAGCAAACAGCATAACGCTGAACAGTCTGCTAGTTAATCGCAGGCTGTTGTGGTTTTATGCTGGTTGCAAAGGTTATTTTCACTTTGCGACTGAGTGGGAAACGAATTAGTAAAAATATATAAGATGATAAATAAAAATTGATGTATAGACAAATTCATATGAACATATACACAGTCATGTAATCGTGATTGCCTGTTAAAATGGAATTTAACACATTGAAAGCTTCATGGGCCGCACTCTGGGAATATGTGCCTTAATACATGTGTGTAAAGTGTTCCTGATGCATGTGTGTAAAGTGTTCCTGATGCATGTGTGTAAAGTGTTCCTGATGCATGTGTGTAAAGTGTTCCTGATGCATATGTGTAAAGTGTTCCTGATGCATGTGTGTAAAGTGTTCCTGATGCATGTGTGTAAAGTGTTCCTGATGCATGTGTGTAAAGTGTTCCTGATGCATGTGTGTAAAGTGTTCCTGATGCATGTGTGTAAAGTGTTCCTGAAGCATGTGTGTAAAGTGTTCCTGAAGCATGTGTGTAAAGTGTTCCTGATGCATGTGTGTAAAGTGTTCCTGAAGCATGTGTGTAAAGTGTTCCTGAAGCATGTGTGTAAAGTGTTCCTGAAGCATGTGTGTAAAGTGTTCCTGAAGCATGTGTGTAAAGTGTTCCTGAAGCATGTGTGTAAAGTGTTCCTGAAGCATGTGTGTAAAGTGTTCCTGATGCATGTGTGTAAAGTGTTCCTGATGCATGTGTGTAAAGTGTTCCTGATGCATATGTGTAAAGTGTTCCTGAAGCATGTGTGTAAAGTGTTCCTGAAGCATGTGTGTAAAGTGTTCCTGAAGCATGTGTGTAAAGTGTTCCTGAAGCATGTGTGTAAAGTGTTCCTGATGCATGTGTGTAAAGTGTTCCTGATGCATGTGTGTAAAGTGTTCCTGATGCATGTGTGTAAAGTGTTCCTGATGCATGTGTGTAAAGTGTTCCTGATGCATGTGTGTAAAGTGTTCCTGATGCATGTGTGTAAAGTGTTCCTGATGCATGTGTGTAAAGTGTTCCTGATGCATGTGTGTAAAGTGTTCCTGATGCATGTGTGTAAAGTGTTCCTGATGCATGTGTGTAAAGTGTTCCTGATGCATGTGTGTAAAGTGTTCCTGATGCATGTGTGTAAAGTGTTCCTGATGCATGTGTGTAAAGTGTTCCTGAAGCATGTGTGTAAAGTGTTCCTGATGCATGTGTGTAAAGTGTTCCTGATGCATGTGTGTAAAGTGTTCTTGATGCATGTGTGTAAAGTGTTCCTGAAGCATGTGTGTAAAGTGTTCCTGATGCATGTGTGTAAAGTGTTCCTGATGCATGTGTGTAAAGTGTTCCTGATGAATGTGTGTAAAGTGTTCCTGACACTTTGTTTAAAGAAAGTCTTATATTGAAAAAAAAGAAAAAAAAATTGAAACCTTTCATTGGGAATTTTAAGTGGTCGTTTGGAGAAAATCTATGCTTGTTGAGAGTGGAAAAAAACCCAGATATCACTCAATTCATTATTATTATCATGTCAAACTTCACATAATTTTACAGCATTAGTTATTTTGTTAATTTACAAAATCAAATTAATTGAAAAAAATATCACTTACTGAATGTTATGAGTTATGTGACCTGTATGCACCTTTAAAGTTCATTGCCAGTAACGATGGGTCTCAAGTGGTGAAAGGCTCATGTCCGTTCTGTAGACACCCAGATATTGACTCTAAGAAGATTAGAACTGTTGATGGCTCAGCGTCTTCCACTTGTTCAAAAAAGAGCTTGAAATGCAGCAATTAGTCAGAACTAAAGTACGTTCACAGCAGCGAAGTACACAGTTCGTTTGGACATTGACCGTTTAATTCTCCTTTTTCTTTAGACAATTTTAGAGATTGAGACGTCCATTTTGCATCTGTTTCGGTTTTGAGTCACTTTGGGGTCACTGACTGTTTGAAGGACAGCATTGTGGAGCTATGATGTATTTCGTGTTTGTAGGCGTTAAAACACAATTTTGATTGGTCCATTTTTACAGGTTACATTCAACTAAATCATTTTATTTCCTCCATGGCCTAAAGAAATGTTGAAATAACACTACCGAAATTCTGTTTTCATCTGGTACCTGCATTTTGGCATTTGAGATTTGTGTGGAATTAACATGAAAAAACTTTTTTTTAGCTCATCTGAGTATATTTTTGCTCTTGGTGAGCTTATATGATCTCCTTTCTTCTGTTGTGCGTCACCTGTCCTCTTTGTGCATCGTGAACATTTATCTTGTTAACACTCTAGAGGCCACATTTATTGTTCAATCTTAACAAAACTTGGTCAGAACACGTTTCCCAATGATATCTTGGACGAGTTTGAAAATGGTGCCATTGGTTGAAAAAAACATATATGGCTAAAGTAAAGCCTTGTTACCACTCTAGTAGTCACATTAATTGTTCAAGCTTTATGAAACTAAGTTATGAAAGTAAGTCAGAACATTTGTTCTAATGATAGTAATGATATCTTGTCTGAGTTTGTAAATGGTTATGGTTGGTCAAAAACATGGCAGCCAGGGAGGTGGACATTTTTCTTTAATAAAACCTTGTTAACACTCTATAAGTAAATTTTTTAGTGCAATCTAAATGAATCTTAGTCAGAACACTTATTCTTATGATTTTTCTGTTGTGTTTGCTGTGTTGTTTTATTGTGTGGTATATATGAAAAGAAAAGTTGAGTGAACTCAAGTGGGTATGCCTGCTAATAAGGAACAGCAACTGACTTTTGACTACTTGCAAATATGCGGCAATTATTTCCTTCAACAAATTGGTATACATGCTTGAGTCGATGACCCAGGGTTCAATCCCCATTCATGGTTCATGTTAGTTTGGTTGGTTGTCATCATACCAAACATGTGGGATTTCCTATTGTAACTTTGGTCCTCTTCGATGCAGTTGCTCAAAAGACCGCACTTGAAATTAAAAATCTCAGTAAAAGAAAGGTATTTGGAAATTCCACCTATTATTGATAATTTGTGCGACATTGGTGTATTTAATAAGTTCATGAGGTAGGAATGCTAAAAAACACTTATGGTATTCACTCAGCAATATCTGTTAGGTTGGGCCTATCAAAACTGATAATATTCAACAGAAAGATTTGCAGGTCATTAAAAGTAATGTGATTTTAACCACACAGAATGCAGGCATGCATTATTGTCTCAGGCATTTTGGAGACAGATTGTTGAAACCTTTTGAAACAATTTGCACTGACTCTGTCTAATTCATTGCTACTATTATGTTGTGATTGATTTCACGACTGAGGCATAATATAGTATGTAGGCAAGTGCAACAGTTTAATTAACCACGTCGTCTGATTTGTCAAGTATCATTATTGAGTGTTATTTACCCCATAGATATTAGGTCGCTGTAACCTGGTCATCAGGCTATTGCTACAACTTGCTTTGCACATGTTTTTTTGACAGCCTGAATTTCTACTAAAATCAGGATTGTGTAGATGGAGAAATGATTTTGTGGAAGGAATGTTGTCTGATATATTATACAATTGAGCTGCGCTCTGTGAAAAGGGGTTTAATGCATGTGCGTAAAGTGTCAGATTAGCCTGTGCAGTCCGCACAGGCTTATCAGGGACGACACTTTCTGGCTAAACTTGATTTTTGCTAAGAAGAGACTTTCTTTAAACAAACAATATCATAAAAGCGGCAAGTGTAGTCCCTGATTAGCCTGTGCGAACTGCACAGGCTAATCTGGGAAGACACTTTACTCACATGCATTAAACCACTTTTTCACAGAGCACGGCCCATATAGAATGATTTTTATTGACAAAGAACAAAATGTAGAGCTGCATTAGTCTAAAGATGTATTATTTGCTTTGCGTTCTAGGGTGTTCTATAATAATGCTTGATAAATCTTGATTATTACACGACATAAAATAAAAAACTAATTATGACAAACACTAGTTTTACTGTTATAAAGAAGGAACAATTTTCCCATGTCATTAGCATTTCTTTTACAAGTGCTTTGGAATTTTTGTATGTTCTGTTATGGACTAAATTATAATGCCATTCTATAAAACTTTTCAATTTGTTAGGGCATGACTAACCCACATATTTCCTTAAATGTTTTCAATTCTCTAAACTCTTCCAAGAAAGCATTATTTTGTGGGAATCATGTAGATGATCACGTTAAAATATAATACACTTGACAGTTGTAAAATATATTGAATAACTTCATCACTAAAGGCGTTGCTGATGTAGCTAATAATTTGATATTCTGTAAACTTTTGCACTTTTGTTTTGCCTTTAAGTCTTGATTGTACTTTACATTTATCTGTATATTGCTGAATTTTCCAAGAAATGCTGTGATAAAATAATAATAATTATGATAGCTGGCATAAAAAGTGTGGAAATTAGAAGCTGATTTGTGTAACGATGGTTTATTATAGATGGAGAAGATATAGCTCATAGCGTTCTAGGAGAAATGTTAATGTTCTGAACAAATATAAGGTGTTAACCCACTTAGTATCATTATATTTGAATCATATCATCTTGCCCTTTGCCAATTATTTGGCAGAAGGTATGCATGAATTTGTATAATATATTCTGCAAGTAGGGCATGGGAAATAGATTAGCAACTAATTTGCAAATAGTTTGCAAACAGAAAAATACAAACATTCTTAAAATATGGATATTAATTAAAAATAGTATGAAAACACATGTTGATAGAACAAGGAAAACAGTCAGAAAATACTTTATAGGACTTGCAAATACCTGCAAGTAAATATACAAATAAAATTCAGTTAAATGAGCTATATAATAATAATACAGTCAGGAATTTTGACTGCAATCAGTTTTAGCTGAAGTATGTTTCTTGTCTATTTGTCCACTGTAGTATACATGTAGTAGATTGTAGCTTGACACCACACATTGTGTGTATTGGAGATTTGTTTAACCCTTACATTCCCTCTCAGAAGCAAAGAGAAAATGGCTATGTGCAAACATCGTAAAACCCGAACAGCCTGCGAGTAACTCACAGTCTGTTCAGGTTTTATGCTGTTTGCTGCTCATCAGTATGTAAGGGTTGAAGCCTTAAAAACTTTAATCTTACTTGAATTAAACTTTCTAAGGGACTACAAATGCGTCAAAATACGTATCTCAGTGGCCAAGGGGTAAGCTAGTAATCCTTGGTCTATTGGATTATTGCTAAGAAGAGACTTCATTTAAACGAAAAATGTCATAAAAGCGGAAAAAGTCGTCCCTGATTTGCCATTGCAGACTGCACAGGCTAATCTGGGACTGACACTTTATGCACATGCATTATGCCCAGTTTTCTCAGAACATGACTCATTTGGTGAGCTTTGTGTGGAAGGGAAACAACTCAACAAATGATTTTCCCAAATTTAACAGTGCACTCCCTTGTTAACTATATGTAAACAGAAAACAAGAAACGAAATAATTCAAAAGAAATTTAGTTCTTTAATTGTTTAAAGAATTGCCAAATGTGATATTGATTTGTATAGATTGACTTAAAGTTTCTTATTTCTAAAATACATCTGTTTGGCATTATTGTGATTTCAAAACATTAAGTACAAATAATTATTCAATTACAGCATTTGTATTATTTGAAACAAATATTCTGATAATCCACAAAAGGTGGGAGCATATAGTCGCAGTGTTTTTTATTCGTTCAAATTTTGATGGAATTGCATTTGAGTGGGTCTGAAACATATTTCATCATTTTCATGCTACTTGATGTTTCTTCTTGACTTCATTCTTCATAGTTTTTTGTTTGGCGCAATATCTCAAACCCCATAAGATCCAAATTTCATGATATTGGACATGCACATCCTTTTCGGTAGTTTCTGTCCAGTTCCAATAATTTTTTGATTAATTTTTATTGAAGGATTTATGGCCCTTTGTCTGTTTTTACACTATATAGTAATTATCCCAAAATCGTGTGTTTTTATTTTGCTCTTTAACTACTAGGTTAATTTCGCTAACAATTTCACAGTTGTATGACCTTAATATGTTGATAATCATAAGTAAATGAATGTTGACTGCATGCAGTTTTAGCTAACTAATTGCCCTTTGACTTTATGTCCACTGGTTAACCCTTTATCACTTAGAAACATATTTTGACATATGTATAATCCCTTAGAAAGTTAAATTTAATTGAAGAAGGTTTCTTTCTAGATTCAAGTTTTAAAGGTTTCATTTCCACCCCTTAGATACTGATGAGCAGCAAACAGCATAAAACCTGAACAGACTATGATTTACTCGCAGGCTGTTCTGGTTTTATGATTATTTACTTGCAGGCTGTTCTGGTTGTATGCTGTTTGCACAGAACCATTTTTAATTTGTTTCTGAGTGGGAAAGGGTGAATATACAGTGGATTTGACTGTGTCCAAACATGTGTTGTGACAAATTTCTTGTTCAAATAAAAAAAGAAAACTATGAGCGTGTTTGATTTCAGAAAATGAAGGACCCAGACCAGGCCCTATCCAAATTTCATGTAAGTATTGGCTGTTTGACCCAAACAGGTACTGTTCTTTAACCTCAGCCTCAATAAGTAAAAAAAAAATACTACAACTTGAACATATCTCAAAGTAAAATTGAAATTGTAAATTTTATATTAAGGAATTATATAATTTAAATATTATACTGATATTAAATCGTAATTAATTTGTTCCAAAGTTGTAGCTGTTTACATACGCCACATTCTGGGATATCTGAACTATGCACAGGCTTATCAGGGGTGAAGCTTTGCGCTTAAGTCAATTTTTTTCTTTAAAGGATGTGCCTGCTAAACAGAAATCCAGTGTAGATAGAAAGTGTCTTTCCGGATGAGCCTGTGCATGCTTCACAGGCTAATCTGGGATGACATTTTATGCACACAAATTAAGCTCATTTTCCCCAGAGCACATCTGATATGCTGTAACGTTAGTACCTATTATATCCCATCAATGGCCCCTTTCAGGCTGACCTGCTGATAGAGAATGGTGGACTTGTGTCCCAGATCAGCAGTGGGGTACAGATGCAGTACCAGTCCCTGCAGAAACAGCACAATGACTTCGTGACTCACCTACAGGCACAGCTGCAGCAGCTACAGTCACATCTGTCACACCTGCAGACACAGCTGGCGCAGGCACAGGCTGCAGGTGAGTTGTATACACCTCCATACACCTGCAGATACAGCTAGTACTGCACAGGTGATAATGTATAAATCTGAAGGCATAGCTGGCACAGGTAAGAATGTATAAACCTGAAGGCATAGCTGGCACAGGTGAGAATGTATAAACCTGAAGGCATAGCTGGCACAGGTGAGAATGTATAAACCTGAAGGCATAGCTGGCACAGGTGAGAATGTATAAACCTGAAAGCATAGCTGGCACAGGTGAGAATGTATAAACCTGAAAGCATAGCTGGCACAGGTGAGAATGTATAAACCTGAAGGCATAGCTGGCACAGGTGAGAATGTATAAACCTGAAGGCATAGCTGGCACAGGTGAGAATGTATAAACCTGAAGGCATAGCTGGCACAGGTGAGAATGTACAAACCTGAAAGCATAGCTGGCACAGGTGAGAATGTATAAACCTGAAAGCATAGCTGGCACAGGTGAGAATGTATAAACCTGAAGGCATAGCTGGCACATGTGAGAATGTATAAACCTGAAAGCATAGCTGGCACAGGTGAGAATGTATAAATAATAAACCTGAAGGCATAGCTGGCACAGGTGAGTATGTATAAACCTGAAAGCATAGCTGGCACAGGTGAAAATGTATAAACCTGAAAGCATAGCTGGCACAGGTGAGAGTGTATAAACATGAAAGCTAAGCTGGCACAGGTGAGAATGTATAAACCTGAAAGCATAGCTTGCACAGGTGAGAATGTATAAACCTGAAAGCATAGCTTACACAGGTGAGAATGTATAAACCTGAAGATACAGCTGGCACAGGCACAGGTGAGAATGTATAAACCTGTAGACACAACTGGTATAGGTACAGGTGAAGTGTATGCACCAATAGAAACAGCTTGAACTGGTACAGGTGAGTTGTTAAAAGATGCAGTCATGGCTGAAACAGGCACAAGCTGCAGGTGAGTTGTATATGCCTGCACCCAAAGCCAACACAGGCTGCATGTGAGTTGTATTTGCCTGCACCCAAAGCTGACACAGGCTGCAGGTGAGTTGTATTTGCCTGCACACAAAGCTGGCACAGGCTGCAGGTGAGTTGTATTTGCCTGCACACAAAGCTGACACAGGCTGCAAGTGAGTAGACACTTGTAGGTACAACCCACCATTTTTGTTCAATCAGATTTCCTTTCTATTTTGTGTAAGGCTGTGTGTACTGGAGTTATTTTTAACTCAAAGGATAGAAATAAGTTTGGACTCAACTTTAGATTTGCTAATAAGATTTATATAACAATGTTTGGGACATTTTTCTGTCTGGTTTCAGTGATAACACAGTCCATAGCTTCCCAGATCGCAGTGTCAGCCCCGCCATTAGACGTCATCTCACAACAAACATCAGATGGTTTCCAGGTTTGTTCCACTGTTAGATGAAGTTCTTTTTGCCACCTGTTAACATTTTGGAAAAATTGAAAATTTGCTTTTTTTGTCAAATGTCCCAAAATGATGGAATAATATGCTTCAATAATTATTTGTGTACATTGATGTGATATATCACTAAACTGTTTGTCAACTTTTGATTCAATTATGGAGTCTTTTGATCAGCCTCGCTTTGAGAAGAAAACTGGGCTTAAAGCATTTCCGTAAAGTATCTTCCCAGATTAGCCTATATAGTCCGAACAGGCTAATCAGGGACAACACTTTTTGTTATTATGGTATTTTTCGTTTAAATAGGGTAAGAGACCTTAGCACAAATCCAGATAAGGCACATAACTGAACATTTGCTGGCTAATATGGGACAACACTTTCTGCACACGCATTAAGCATTGTTTTTTCCAGAGGATGGCTCATTTGATTTTACTGAAAATACAAACAAATTATAAGTGACTTGTGGTAATTGTACATAATTATACCTAAACTGACATAGTTGTGTACATAACATACCATTGATGGACAACTCACTTTATTACATGTTGTATTCTGTCCACAGCCCAACCGCCCACAGGGTTTCAACCCATCACCATTTGGGCCTTCCATGGCTCCTTTCAACAGACCACCCATGGGACCGGGACCTGGTGGGCCTGGCACACAACCAATGCATCCACCACCATTTGATTACCATGGTAATGTGCAGTGATTTATGATTTTTTATAGTTGTTTAAGAGGAATCAAGTTTTCTGTGTTAATTTTGAATTAAGTAGAGTGTCTGTTAAGTTAAGATTTTTCCATGCAAGGTTTAGAGAATGCTGTTCTTGGAATATTTATAGTTTTTTATGCCCCCTTTCAAAGAAAAGGGGTTATATAGTTTTCGCACTGCCGTTCTGTCAGTCTGTCACACTTTTCGTGTCCGCTCTCTATTTCAAATAGTTTTTATCCGATCTTTACCAAACTTGGTCAGAAGTTGTATCTTGACAATATCTAGGTCAAGTTCAAATATGGGTCATGCCGGGTCAAAAACTAGGTCAAGGGGGCACTTAGTTCACTTCTATCAAAGCGTTTATAGAGGGCATATGTCATCCTATGGTGACAGCTCTTGTTAATAATATATATAATATATAATAAGCAATATACAGAGATAATTTTATTTGATGACACATATGTTTTTAGCTCGACTATATATATATATATATATAGTGTAGCTATCCTACTCACCCCGGCGTCGGCGTTAGCGTGCAAATGTTTAAGTTTGCACACCACCTCAAATATTTTCTATGGCTCTTTTTTTCTATGTCTCTTGACATACTGCTTTTATATTTTGTATTCTTCTTTACCAACATGACCCCAATCTATAAACAAGAGCAGACAACTGTATCAAGCATTTTGTAAGAATTATGGCTCTTTTTTCTCTTAGAATATGCATATTATTGATAAATCTATGTTAAAGTTTGCATACCACCTCAAATATTTTCTAATTCCCTTGACGTATTGCTTTATATTTTACATACTTCTTTACCAGCATGACCCCAATCTATAAACAAGAGCAGACAACTGTATCAAGTATTTTGTAAGGATTATGGCCCTTTTTTCACTTAGAAAATTGAACATTTGATTAAGTTTTGTGTTTAGGTCCACTTTATTCCTAAAGTATCAAAGCTATTGCTTTCATACTTGCAACACTGACTATCTATAATAAGGGGACTGTGCATGCAAAGTTATGTTACTCGTTATGGCCCCTTTTAAACTTAGATAACTGAACATTTGGTTAAGTTTTGTGTGTTGGTCCAGTTTACTCCTAAAGTATCATAGCTATAATTGCTTTCAGGCTTGGAACACTCGCTAACTATCATAAGGGGACTGTACAGGAAAAGTTGCATTACTTTTTTGGCATTTTTAACGGAATTATGGCCCTTTTTTTACTTAGTCACTTTGAATATTTTGTTTAATTTTGTGTTTAGATCCACTTTACTTCTGAAGTATCAAGGCTATTGCTTTTAAACTTTAAATACTTTCTTATTATAATGAGGGTACTGTACCTGGCAAGTTGAATTTGACCTTGACCTTTGAATGACTTTGACTCTCGAGGTCAAATATTTTTTGCTTGCTTCAATTGCCATAACTTCTTTATTTATGATCAGATTTTATTCATAACTTGACAAAACAACACTTACCTGACATACCACATTGGACTCCACCCAAACCATCCCCCACGCCCCCCCCCCCCCCCAAAAAATCCCCCCCCACCCAAAATAAGTTTTTTTCCTTATTTTTGAAAGATAATCTAATAAATGACCACCCCTCCACATTATACCCCCCTCTCCATCCTCCCACCAATTTTTTTTTTTTTTAAACATGGTAAAAAAAAAACACCACAATATTTATTTATTTCATTTTAAGGACCATCCCACCCAAGCTATTGCTATCAAACTTGAAATAAAATCTTATTACTTTGTTTTATGTCTTTACAAATGTTCAATAGAGTGTGGAAAATATACCTGAACTCAGAATCGTCTATAAAGTACAACTTCTTTAAAACATAAGCGATCAATATGTTTCAATTATGGTCCATTTCCACTTAGAATATGACTATATTACCTTTACCTTGTTGAATATGAACAATTTACCCATGATGGCTTACATTATACTGTCAAGCACTCGAATAGTGGAGTTCGCTGTCGTCTGACCGCTCTTGTTATTGTCCCCTACCGGTTTCACAGGAGGGGACTTATGGTTTGCGCTCTGTCAGTCAGTCACACTTTTCTAGATCATGCGATAACTTTAAAAGTTTTTCATATTTTTTCATGAAACTTGAAAAATGGATAGATGGCAATGTGGAGATTATGCATGTCATTTCATTTTGTTCCTACGTCAAGAATTCTGGTTACTATGGCAACAAATAGACTAGAAGTACTGCTGAAAATGGTGGTTTTCTGGATCCTGCGATAACTTTAAAAGTTCTTCATATTTTTTCATGAACTTGGAACATAGATAGATGGCAATATGGACATTATGCACGTCATTTCATTTTGTTCCTATGTCAAAAATTCTGGTTGCTATGGAAACAACAAAAAATAAAATATTCTGACAATGGTGGAATTTCTGACAATGGTGGAGCCGGTAGGGGTCATATATTGCTTGGCAATAGTCTTGTTAATTATCAATTTTATAATATTTTAAAATGTGAAGAGTTCATGTCTGTAGAATTTATTTGTTTTTTTGTCAAGTCTGCTTACAGACAACTTGATATAGCAGTCCCGATGGTCTTTTGTATGTGCATGCATTCAAGCTTGTCCTGAATTTAATTTTGTCATTCATATTGAAATTTTAAAATAACTTACTGCAAATGTTTACTATCATTAGACAGTCCGGGGTCACACACATAAAGATCACATTCAGCCATTTCAAAGATAGTCCGGACTGTAACCTTGTCAAGCATCGTGCATTATTTCAATAACTACCAGAAATGAAAACCATGAAAGCAAAAGTTAAAATTTGCAATAAAACAGCTTGTCCTGGGTGGTACTTCATTATTGTGCCCTACCGGTTTCACCAAAGGGGACTTATGGTTTGCGCTCTGTGTGTCTGTCAGTCCATGAGTCTGTGAGTCTGTCACACTTTTCTGGATCCAGCGATAACTTAAAAAAGTTCCTAATATTTTTTCATGAAACTTGATACATGGATAGATGGCAATATGGACATTATGCAAGTCATTAAATTTTGTTCCTACGTCAAAAATTCTGGTTGCTATGGCAGCAAATACTTTTTTTATTTTATTTTTATTTTTTTCTGACAATGGTGGAGCCGGTAGGGGACATATATTGCTTGGCAATTGTCTTGTTTATCATGCATTTTTAACTTTATTGACCACAAATGTTCATTATTCTGAGATTGTGTTTCATGTTTAACAACAGTCTCTCTATCTGAAAGGTCAAGATCAGACACAGAGGTCAAAGGTCAAAGTTGGCGATAAAACAGCTTGTCCAGTCTTTAAATGTATCAAATTATCAATCATCATGCAACTTAAAAATAATTTACCAGCAAAATAAGTATGTGGAGAAGCTACATTTCACATTAGTCATAGGTCAAGGTAAATTAAAGGTCAGAGGTCCAAAGGTCAAATGCATAAGCATTTTTAACATTGGGCTTGGCATGTTGCCAACAGGCATCGAATTGAACCCTTTACCACTCAGAATTGCATGTTGACCCATTTGAAGTCCTTTAGAAAATCAAATTAAATTCAAGTCCTTTCTTGATATATTCATGTTTTAAAGGCTTCATTTCCAAACCTAAGATACTGATGAGTAGCAAACAGCATACAACTTGAACAGAATACGTGTTACTCGCAGGCTGTTCTGGTTTTGTGCTGTTTGCACATAGCCATTTTCACTTTGCTTCTGAGTAGGAAAAGGTTAATAAGTATATTTGATTATTTGTTTTATTATCTACGGTCATTTTATTAATGATCAAGTGTTAAGGAGATTACTTTTAAAAGAAAAATCCAGTCCAAGTGGAAAGTGTCCTCCCTGATTAGCCTTCGGGATCTGCACAAGTTAATCTGGGACTACACTTTACACACATGTATTAAACTCCATTTTCCCAGAGCCAGACTCATAAAATGTCTCTATCCCCTGTGTCTTTCAGCCCCCTGGGCAGGGCCCCCACCCCCTGTGTCAAGTGCTGGCCCGCCAGGCTTCCCCCTGCCAGACTTCAGCAAGCCTCCCCCAGGCTTCCCCCCTGCGGGCATTCCCCGCCTGCCCCCACCAGACATCGACCTCACACCCGCTGTACCATACTACGAGCTGCCTGCGGGCCTCATGGCACCTCTAGTGAAAGTGAGCACCTTTATTTTGATTCAGGTCAAGTATCAAGGTCAAAAGGGCCTTTAATATGAAAACAGTTGTCTCCATTGAGTATGTTGATTCTGCAGGATATCTAGTGAACACTTTAACCTACAATTATCCAAGTTTGTATGTTTGTTTCTTGGAGGAAAGGAAGAAGCTTTTTTTTCGAATGTCAAGGGCCTTGTCACATGAAAATATTTTTAAATAAAATTAAGAGAATGCTTTATCATCAGATCATATAAATTTAAATGCTAGATAGTGAACATAACCTTTTGTTTATTTGTCCCCTACCGGTTTCACCGGAGGGGACTTATGGTTTGCGCTCTGTGTGTCTGTGAGTCTGTAAGTCAGTCTGTCTGTCACACTTTTCTGGATCCTGCGATAACTTTAAAAGTTCTTCAAATTTTTCCATGAAACCTGAAACATAGACAAATGGCAATATGGAGATTATGCACGTCATTTCATTTTGTTCCTACGTCAAGAACTCTGGTTGCTATGGCAACAAATAGACTAGAAATACTGCTGAAAATGGTGGATGCTGCACACTTTTCTGGATCCTGCAATAACTTTAAAAGTTCTTAATATTTTTTCATGAAACTTGAAACCTGGATGGATGGCAATATGGACATTATGCACGACATTTCATTTTCTTCCTACGTCAAAATATCTGGTTGCTATGGCAACAAAAAAACAACATCAAAAAATTTGTCTGACAATGGTGGAGCCGGTAGGGGACATATATTGCTTGGCAATAGTCTTGTTGATTGAGCTATATCAGTATTGGTGAGGTCTTTTTAGGATATAAAATGCAAATATTATTTGTTATGTTTACACTTACAGAGTTTTCAGTTTAGTACAGATTAATAATTGTTATCACATTAAGAGTTTTGTATAACTTACACAAAAACTTTGTACATTTAATTACCAAAAAAACATTGTCTGTAGTTTTATCATAATTTATATAGCATACAAATGTTCACATATGATTAAAAATAACATAAGCCTTGTTCTGAGAAAACTGGACCAAAAGCATATTCATAAAGTGTTGTCCCAGATGAGCCTGTGCAGGGTGTGCAGGCTAATCAGGGATAACACTTTCTGCCTAAACTGGATTTTCTTTTAGAAGATACTTTCTTTAAATGAATATTCCATTAAAGCGAAAGAGTTGTCCCTGATTAGCCTGTGCAGACATCACAGGCAAATGTGAGAAGACACTTGACATTCATGCATTAAGCCCAGGTGTACCAGACCGAGGCTTACATACATGGTTTGTGTCATACTCTCCCCATTGATCTCGTGTTTCTCAACCCCCAGCTTGAAGACCATGACTACCGGCCCCTGGACCCCCGGGACATCCGCCTGCCCCCTCCCATGCCCCCCAGTGACCGACTGCTGGCTGCTGTGGAGGCATTCTACAGTCCCCCCTTCCATGACAGGCCCAGAGATAGGTGAGTACCCTTTGTACACAAGCATTCTTTTATAATCTTGACAAATGAGCCTCGTTTTGGGAAAATAGGGCTTTTTGCATTTGCATTAAGTGTCGTCCCAGATTAGCCTGTGAAGTCCGCACAAGTTATTCAGGGACAACACTTTCTGCTTTTATGTTTTTTTTATGTTTATATGTACACATGTATCTCAGATGCTTCTATGTAGCTAAGATGTTTCACTGATGTTTCAATATATCTCAGATGTTTCACCAATGTTCAATATATCTCTGATTTTTCACCAATGTTTCTATGTATATCAGATGTTTCACAGATGTTAACATGTATCTCAGATGTTTCACCGATGTTTACATGTATCTGAGATGTTTTGCACATCTTTATATGTATCACATATGTTTCAATGAATGATCTATTTATCTCAGCTGTTTCACTGATGTTTCTATGAATCTGAGATGTTTCACCGATGTTTCTGTGTATCTCAGATGTTCCACTGATGTTTCTATGTATCTCAGATGTTTCACTGATGTTTCTATGTATCTCAGATGTTTCTATCATTTTCAGTGAAGGCTGGGAAAAGCTGGGCTTGTACGAATTTTTCAAAGCAAAGCAGAAGGCACGAAAGATGAAAGAACAAGATGAAGAGTCAAGAAGTAGGTCAAGGTCACGGTCGGGATCCAGGTCACAGTCTCGTTCAAGGTCGCAGTCAGGTTCTGAGTCTGGGTCAAGGTCAGGGTCACAGTCGCCCAAGAGGGAGCCATCCCCACCCCCCAGGAGACGCAGATACAACAGTGACAGCAACAACTCACCAGAAAGGCAGGACAGGTAGATACAGTAGTTACTCTAAATGTGGGGTCTCTTTCGGTAGCTACATTAGTGTGTGATGGGATACTTTGTAGCTATCATTCTTTTTTCATGTATAGACAATAGGTAGATACCTTAGTTACTCTGTATGTTTGGACACTTTTGTTAGCTACCGTAGTTTATTTGTGTTTTGACACTTCTGGTAGCTACCATAATTTCTCTGTATGTTGGGGTTACATTATGTGGGACATTCTAATGGAAGAGATACAATTCTACATTGTTAAATAAAAATGTAATTTGCTTGACAAAGGGTAAATCATACAGTTTTGACAAGATTTACAGTCTTGTAAATTTCCTCAATGACATAAATGATAAAGGGTGTGGAAAAGTTGAAACTATTTGTGGTAATAAACCTTATCTGTCTTTTCTAGGTCCAAATCCAATTCACCACTTCCATACCGGCAGTCGAGCAACTCCCCTCCACCACGGAGACGTAGCCCGTCACCTCCCCCGCGGAGACGTGAGAGATCAAGGTCACCCAGTGAGGAGAGGGAGAGGTCAAAATCACGCAGCCCTACGCCTCCAATGTTGTATGTTGAGCAAGAATTCTTGGTTGATGAGTTATTTCTGAAAATATCATTAAATAAATATAAAATATATAACTTGATATTGTTGACAAATGTATGAATATTTTTATGCCTCTGAAAGAGGGCATATAGTGATCGCACTGTCTGTCCGTCCGTCTGTCTGTCAGTCACACTTTGCGTTTAGGTTTTGAAAAATGCTCATAACTTCTATGTCGCTTCAGATGTAACCTTCATATTTGGTATGCATGTGTATATGGACAAAGCCTTTCCATACGCACACAAATTTTGACCCCTTTGACCTTGACCATAAACTTAGGTTCCGCGTTTAGGTTTCGAAATCTGCGTTCAGGTTTTGAAAAATGCTCATAACTTCAATCAAATCATTTTTCGAGGCATATGTCATTCTATGGAGACAGCTCTTGTTTTAACTAAATCTATTGCCATATTTTATGTGCTGATGCTGTATATAAGACTTTATAATTTACTGTTTCTATTGACTTCTTTGTTACATTACTGGTTTGTGAACTAGTATGGTTTGCTTGCACATGTAGCACAATAAATGGGTCAAAGGGAAAGCTTGCAATACATGGTTCTCACATAATGGAGCCTTATTCTGGAAAACAGCTTACATGTTTGTGCGTTAAGAATTGTCCCAGATTAGCCTGTCATTCTAATCAGGGACACCACTTTCCATCTAAACTGGATTTTTGCAAAGAAGAGACTTCCTTTAAACTAAGGAAAACTGCACAGGCTAATCCTGGATGACAACGCACAATAATGATTTTTGGTTTCCTAGAAAGGGGCTCAAATTGATTTTTGAACTGACATTACTAAAGTAGCAACATAATCACACTAGTCTTAATATCCTCAGCTCCACAGATCAGTTTCTGGCGGCCGCTGCTGCAGCTAAGACCACTGAGAAGCTGGGGGAGGAGAACAAGGGACATATGCTGCTCAGAAAGATGGGTACGTATACATGGGGCAGTTCTCTGCCAATTTTGTTGCTTAGTGTCTTTCATTAATTGAGCTTAGTTTGGGAAAACTGGTCTTAATACATGTAAACCGCAGGGACAACTCTTTCTGCCTACTCTGGATTTTTGTTGAGAAGAGAGCTCCTATAAACAAAAAATTCCATAATATTATAATATTATAGTATAATTTTTATAGCACAAGCTCATCAAAAAGAACACTTTCCGCTTTTGTAAGAAAAATCATTAAAAAAAGTCTCTTGTAAATGAAATCCAGTCTCAGTCCACCTGGACGGACATTTTATGCATTAAGACCATATTTCCATGAGCATGACTCTGTTGATTTTCTTTATAAAGAATTATATGAGCTGTGATCTGTGAAAATGGGGTTTAATGCATGTGCGTAAAGTTTTGTCCCAGGGACGACACTTTCGGCTTTTATGATATTTTCTGTTTAAAGATTGTCTCTTTGAAAAAATCCAGTTTAGGCGGAAAGTGTCGTCCCTGATTAGCCTGTGCCTGTGCAGGCTAATCTGGGACGACACTTTACACACATGCATTAAACCCCCTTTTCACAGAGCACAGCTCATATACAAATCTCCTCCTCCTGTTTTCAGGTTGGGGAGGTAAAGGGCTGGGAGCCAAGGAGCAGGGCATTGTGAACCCAATAGAGGCAGCAGAGGTACGAGACCGCACAGACATGTACAAAGGCATCGGCAATGAACATGACCCATTTGAGCAGTTCCGTAAGAACAAGGCCCAGGGCTTCATCACCCGTATGCAGGCCAGGGAGATACCACCCACAGAGGGTGAGTAATGTATAGGGTAGATCAGTGATACAATCTAACTTTTTATGGTAAATTACCCAGACGGGCAACTATCACTAGTAGTGTGTTAGCCAGGCCTAAGAGTAATTAGGCCAGAACCATGTACACATCATAATTAACGGTATCTAGTACCTATTTTAAGGAAAAAAAAACAATACTATACCATTGCAGTCTTGACTTAATGAATTGTGTCTTTTGATGAGCATAAATCTTTGGGCTTGTATAAAACAAACTGATACACTGCGAGGAAAACAACTAAATCAACTAACATGGGCGATCTGGCAACCAGTTATATCTATTGCTGCTTATACTCTTTAAGGCAATCAGCGGATTGTTGAAGTTGTTTATTTTGTGTTCTATGGATGATTTTCACATTTAAAATTGATTGTTCATATTTCCTGGTATTATGACTTGATTTATGAACATTGCCTGAGGAACCTTATGGGCTTGTAAGACAAAGTCCACAACCACTGTTCTATTTGTCTTAGATATTTGAGAAGCCATCTATGAAAACTGGGCTTATTGCATTTGCAGAAAGCGTTGTCCCAGATTATTTGAAGAGAAATTGGTTAAACAAAAAATATCATAGAACTGTAAAGTGTCGTCCCTGATTAGCTTGTGTTGACTGCACATGTTAATCTGGGACCACACTTTACGCACATGAAAAAAAGCTCAGTTTTCCCAGAACGAGGCTCATTTGTCCAAGGATTCATAGGAAATTTATTTGATTGTGCAAACATAACATGATGTGAACAGTCTACTGAAATCTATTTTTATCTTGCAGTAAAGAAAAAGCGTCCGGACACCTAGAAGAGACCTTATGTCAAGATCTTTATCTGAAAGAGTGGTTGGCAGAACTTCTGACGACTCTTAGCAGACTTTTTGTTGAATGAAAAAGCTGCAAGACCAGTGACCCAGACTGTGTCTTAATATCACTAATAAATGAACATCGCTCTGGGAAAAATGGGCTTAATGCACATGCGTAAATTGTTTTTTCAGACTAGCCTGTGCAGACTGCACAGGCTAATCAGGGAGGACACTTTCTGCCTAGACTTGATTTTTGTATAGAAGAGACATCCTTTTTAAAACAAATTAACATTAAAGTGGGAAGTGTCACTTCACAGGCTTATCTAAGACAACCATTTATGCACAAGCAATAAGCCTGTTTATCCCAGAGCAAAACTCATATTAATAAATTGAAGCACGAGTATCTTGATAACTTTGTCCTGATATCACATCAGTTCTTGGTATCTCATATGTTTCTTGATATCTATCTATGACCAAGCAATTGTGCCTGGGTAATTGATAATAAGTTTTCTAGATTGCACCAATATCAAAATTACAGGCAATGCTATGGATTTCTGCTTCTGTATTTGAAGGCAGCATATTGCACTTTATTGGATTGTAATTTATGTTATCAACAGTCTTTTATATTCATTTCACTTGTGTGTTTGCATTAGATTTTCTTATTCTTTGTCAAGAATATCAGATTTAAAATATATTATTATTTGTTCATTGTTTAATGTGAAGTGTTGTTAAGACTACTTCTGAGAACTAAATGTATCAATCAATCAAAACATAAATTCTGCAGACAGACTTTCATTGTTTTGGAACATCATTAGTTGTGTTAGAATTATTGTGAATAAATAAACACCGAAAAAGGAGATACCAATGTTTCTTGAAATTGGCCTGCTTGAAGCAATCTGTCTTTATTTTCAAAATATCCCTTTTTTACATTACATGCACAACTATAGTATCTTAGTTTTGGTGGGAATAATATTGATAAGTAGAAATAAGAGTTGTTTATGTCTATGCAGATACAGATATACCGCTCAATAAAACATGCGCATGCTCCGCTTAATGACATGTATACAATTAACATGATTTCCATATATTGATGGATGATGGTGTAGTTGTTTTTTAAACATTAGGTATATATTTTGGAGTTTATGTGGTACTTTTGTGCCAAATTTGTCTGTAAAAGATTCTTGCTCTGTGAAAACTGGGCTTAATGCATGTGCGTTATGTGTTGTCAAAGGCTTAACAGGGACGACATTTTCCCCGCAGACTGGATTTAAGTTTAGACTAGACTTTCTTAATTTTTTTTTTTTAGAAAACGGAAACTGTCTTCCCCGAGTAGCTTGTGCTGACTGGGATGACCTTTTACGTACATGCAGTAAGCCCGGTCATTCTTTTGTGCTTACCAGAGAACCAGCAGAAAGTTATAAGTGTTGGATGTAATGTGAAAGATCATTGAGCTCTTTTGATTTCTTACTGAATGTGGTTGAAGGTGCACATGCCTATTGAAAATGTGCGATGTAAATACTGATGTTCATTTGAGAAAGAACAAGCAAATTGGTTGAATTGATATACCCCGCCAAATTAATTTTGTTTGTGGATGGGTTCAAATCCCTTGATATACGGTATAATGATAAAAAATAATTAAGTTTATTGGTTATAGTTTTTATGCATTGCAATTCTTCTCATTGATTTTTGTACACCCATCAAGTTTCATGTTGAAATCTTGTAGCGTAGCTGAAATAAAGCGCAAGCCTTGAAAAAAGTTACATCATACAAAAAAAAAACAAAGGGCAAGAAGTCTTAGTTAAGAAAGTGTAGGGTTATGGTTCTTGTGCATGGCACCTCTTCACTTTTGATTTCTACACATCCATGAAGTTTCATGTTAAAATGTTGTATCCTATCTAAGAGATAGTCCTCAAAAGTTCCATCATACAAAAAAACAAAACATAGGGGATTTTTTCTTTTTTCAGAAAGTGAAGAGTAATGGTTCTTAAGCATGGCACTTCTCCTCATTAGTCTCAATACAACCATGAAAGTGTCATACTGAAGTCTTGCATGGTATCTGAGATTTAGCCCTGACAAGTTGCATCAAATAAAGAAAATGGCAAGAACTCTTAATAAAGAAAGTGTATGGTTATAATTCTTGTTCGGGCACCTCTCCTCATTTATATCTATACACCCATGAAGTTTCATGTTGATGTCTGAGATATTCTGAGTTTTTTAGATAAAGCCCTAAAAGTTTTGTGAAAGACGGACAACGCCAATTCTATTTCCCTCCACCTTTGGCGGGGGATAAAAAGTAATTCATAATTATGGATTGCATAATCATGTTAAATTTAAAAAAATGTAATAAAAAAAATATGTGATAAAACTACATAGATTAATCCATCGTAGCTCTTTACATGTAAAACTTCCTCATAGATGTCCATAAATCACTTCACAGTGTTCATTAACAGTAACCAGACGCTAATCATAGGAGACTCCATCTTGAAAGAGATAAACAAGTCTGGCTTGAAGACGGACGTGGATGTTCTTACTTGCCCAGGAAAGAAACTTCATGAAATCTAGTCAAATCTGAGTAGAGAAATCGCTACGAAATACAATAACATCGTTGTTTATGCTGGGGGAAATGATGATGCTTCCGGTTCTGCTCGATCGACGCTCTACAATGACGTGAAATCTCTAATCCTGGACATAAGATGAAAATCGGAATCGTGCGCAGTATATTTGTGTACCGCTTGTCCACGCATAGACACTGACGTACTTCCGCTTAATGAATTATTAAAGCGGACTGGAGAAGACATGAACGCACGCATCATTGATTGTCATCGGGCGTTTGTATTTGGCAATGGGAACACAGCCCGCCATTACTACCATCGAGATGGCATTCATCTCAATGCAAAAGGCACTAGTGCTCTTGTTACAGCCATAAATCAACAACTACCAATAAAAAGGCACGAGTCCGGAAAAGAAAGTGTGAACGAACATCCCCAAATTGCTTCGTTTACTAACAGATCGCGATGGCAACAGGGAAACAAATGCACGGTATGTGGACTGCGAAATCACAGCGCCGAAGACTGCTACCGAAATCGATGGGGCGCCGGCGGCTACTCGTACTACCATGGGCGCTACAGGAAATACCGAGGACAGAGACGAGTCATGGCTCCAACGATGTTTCCAATATAGGACAATTTTAACAGACAATCGCATGATATACAACAAACAAGCAGTATCCTTTCTCCAAATAGGTTCCATGCACTTAAGTACATATGTATAAAATGTAATAATAATGTCTGCAAATGTGATGCGAGCAATTCTCTTTTTAAAACATCATATTGCTCAAATTATTTGACACCTAGTAAAAACAATATTGATAAATCTAGTTCAAGTACAAATTGCAATACATATATTTCAAATATTGACAGGCGTATTGCTATTGACAAGTGTGACAATAATACTGCTCCTAATTTAGACTTCAACTTTTCTAATAGAGGGTTTAATGTTGTTTGTGTTAATATACGTCACATAATGCCTAAATTAGATGAAATTAAATATGTACTTTCACATTCAAAAATACATATTTTAGGACTGTGTGAAACATTTTTAATCAATGAAATACAAGATTCAGATATACAAATTCCAAATTTTAATTGTATTCGTCGTGACCGAGATAATCGTAAGGGTGGTGGCATAGTTATTTACATAAAAGACAATATACCTTTCAAACATAGATTAGATTTAAATACGTGCTCACTAGAATCGGTCTGGATTGAAATTTTGTTTCCAAACGCTAAATCGTTTCTAATTAACTTTATTTATAGGCCACCGGATTCTACAATTGACTGGGTATCAGCCTATGATATCAGCTTTAAAAATGCTATTAACTGTATGAGTAAAGAACTTTATATTTTAGGTGATTTAAATATGAACTTTCAATCTGAAAAAGAAACATTAAAAAACTCCCGCTGGAATTCGTTTGTAATTTCTTAATGGTCTTAAACAGTTAGTAATGGAACCAACAAGAATTACAAAGAAATCGTATACAATTATTGATCGTCTATATACAAATAGACCCGATCGTATTAGCAATGTTTTGTTTCATCGTATAGTGTTAGTGATCATTTTCCTGTATGTTTTACAAGACAAATGAAAACAAAAATACCTAAGAACAAGCATATATCAAAAGAATATAGGCATTTCAAACATTTTAAGGAACACACTTTTCAAAACGATTTATTAATGTCAAATTTAGAAATGATTGACATGGTCTCAGATCCCAATACATGTCTCAATTATTTACTTGATACCATAACATCAACATTAAACATCCATGCACCTATTAAAACAAAATGAATTAAGTCACACATTTTACCTGGATGGTTTTCAGACGAAATTAAACATGCAATTAAAATGCGAGACTGGTTGAAAAAACAGCACAAAATCGACGAGTACAAAAAAACAAAGGAACCGTGTAACGTTTCTTATAAGAAAATATAAACAACAATTTTATAATAACTCAGTAAAGGAAAATGTGTCAACAAAACATATATGGAAAACAATTAATTCCCTTGCACATCCAAATCCTTCCCTCACGCTGCCATTAACACTTGGCGTAAATAATACAACCATTGACAGCATTCCTGAGATCTTAGACACATTCAACACACATTTTACTAACATCTCCGATTTGATCACCAAAACTAAATTTGAACCATATAATTATACAAAATTCAAAAGATATCTCAATGATAAACTAAAAACACATTTATTTGAAATTGCACCAATAACAGTATTTGAGGTCCGTAAAATTATCGACTGTTTAAAAAACAATAAAGCACCTGGCCTTGACAATATCGGTTCTGATATACTCAAACATTGTGGTGATTCCATTGTCGGCTCAATAACATCAATCATAAATAAGAGCATTCAAAGTGGAATTTTTCCGGACAGGCTTAAGAATGCATATATATTGCCTGTGCATAAAGAATCAGATAAAAATGACCTAAACAACTATAGACCCATTTCCATACTCCCTACTATTTCTAAGATATTTGAAAGACACATTTCAAATCAAATGAAGTCATTTCTTGAAAAACATCAATTGTTGCATACTTTTCAGTCTGGTTTTCGTCAAAATCATTCTTGTCAGTCATCATTGATTCGACTTATAGATTCTTGGCTACAAAACATAGATTCTGGAAAAATTGTAGGGACAGTAAACCTTGACCTTAGAAAAGCCTTTGATTTAGTAGATCATGATATTTTACTTAAAAAACTTTCTATGTATCATTTCTCTGAGAGTGTGCTTACCTTGATGCAGTCATACCTATCTAACAGACAACAATGCGTCAAAGTCGGAACACAAAAATCAGCTTTTCAAACTATAAAAGCCGGGGTACCTCAAGGCCCTATTCTCGGCCCTCTTCTTTTCCTTATATATATTAATGACATGCCGTTTTCCCTCAAAAGGGAGCGTTAGATCTTTATGCAGATGACTCTACCTTACATGTAGCTGATGTTGACGTTAAAAGCATTCAAAGTACTTTGCAAAATGGCTTAGATATAATATCAAATTGGTGCTCTTTTAACAATATGTTAATACATCCAAACAAAACTAAATGCATGATATTATCCAGTGCTAATAAGTCTGCAAACACCTTATTACTTAAAATCAACAACATTGTTATTGATCAAGTTGAACATCATAATTTACTTGGTATAACTGTTGACAAACATCTCACTTGGAAACTGCATATAAACAACGTCTGTCGAAAGCTCAACTCAAAGCTAGCCTTATTTAAACGCATTAAACCCTATCTAAATTATGAAACAATGAAGTTGTTTTATAATTCATACATCTTACCACATATGGACTATTGTTGTACAATATGGTGCTCAGCCACAAGATCAAATTTAAAGAAGGTAATTTTGATACAGAAACGTGCTGCAAAAATAATAATGAATAAGCCGTTTTCCTCTCCTTCAATTCCGATTTTCAATGAACCTGGCTGGTTGTCATTTGAAAATAGGTGTAAATTTCTTGTTGGGACTATAGTGTACAAAGTTTTAGATGGCTCAATGCCTCCTTATTTTGTTGACGTTATTTTTGTATCAAATAACAATACCTACGTTCTAAGGTCCACCACCCACAACGATTTATCATATGTTGCATTTAAAACGAATTACGAAAAGCGTACTTTTTCCTTTTGTGCGAGAAATATATGGAACCTTATTCCAAATAATATAAGACAAGCACCTACAATTATTTCCTTTAAACGGCACCTTAAAAATCATTTTCTACAAACGCAAAACTTTTTTTGATATTGTGGGTTGTATGGATTAAAATACCGCCTTTGGGTATTTTATTCTTCTTCTTTTTGCTTTGTGATTGTCTGTTGTTATGAAAGAATGAAATAACCATTATTATTATTATTATAATTATTATTATTACTATTATTATTGTTATAATTATTATTATTATTTTTATTATTATTATTTTTATTATTATTATTATTATTATTATTATTATTACTACTATTATTATTTATTATTATTATTATTGTAATTATATTACTATTATTTTATATTATTAATATCACTTGTATTAGTATTATTATTTTCGTTATATGATGCTTTTGTAATTATTTTAAGGCTGATTGCAGTATGCTAGACATTGTTGAGTTATATTTACATATACTGTGTTTTTTGAAGACCACATTGTAAAAAAGATATGCTATTTCCTAATGTGTTATCTTCGTGAAATAAAGTTATTATCATTATTATTTCCGTTACCTTTTAAGTCGTGTCGCCACGACGGTATTTTAGTTTTCAATATTATTAGAAATTTGCGATGTTGTTCATTCTCAGAACATGTTCGTTTCTTAGCTGTAATTGTGTGATCCCGCTAAGGAATATCGTAGCGAGTAAAGTCGAGATATTTAAAAAAAATCCAGATGTGGAAGGATTTTCTTGTGATGGCAGACATTGTATGTCAGAGCATGGAACGACATCTCGGGCGGGGATTGGCGTGGTCTAGAGGCTTAGTATGATCTTTCTAATGCAGCATCGTATAATCGGAACGTGGTCTAAGCAAGCTTGAGTACATTTAACAGCGAAAAATACGTGCTTTACACAATGTACCAGTTGAAACAAACTGTTCATGTCACAGTTCAATGTCTGTATGTGGCCACCGGCCCAAAACGATCTTTGCGGTAAAACCCTTTGAATAATTAAGAATCGTTATACATGTACATACTTGTTACGGTTCATGGTGGTGTGTTAATAATTTACATTCAATTGATTAAACTATAAGCGACCCCCTTCTCTTTTCAGCTCGCGAGAAGCAAGTTTTACTTTTTGAAATAATTTCAATGATCGCATTTTGAATGCTTCCTCTTCAATACGTGTTACCTACTTGTATAAGCAAAATTCCATGGTCCATTCGACTGTTTTATTAAAGATTATTTGAATGTGTATGTAATAAGTACAAATCCAAAGACAAAGTTCGCCTTATTTGATGCAATTGTTACGAACATGTTATGGTTCGGGTTACAATTATTTATTGAATGATCGAATGATAAATATGTGTCGGGATTCTATTTTATTGGCGCCACGGCATTTCCCTCGACGTTGGTGCGTTTGATACCTCGTGTCCACTGCATTAATATCCAATTCCTGAACTTATTTCAATATACAGTAACTCACATTATTTCCAGTGACCAGACACTTTGTTATAACCAATCCGTGCCCGTCTGTGTGTGTTCATGCGGGGCCAAGTATTTCAATGTTTGCGGCGACATTTATGCTTTTCGATTTTTCATCGTTTAAGTTTAACGTATTAAAACGAATAACTGGGTATATATCTTACCTCATTGTATAATAAACCCGACTACATGTGTCGCATAATAAACCCGACTTCATGTGTCACGTACATTACCAAAGGTTGCCCACTCCATGAAGAGTTGATTCCCGATGGGTCATGTCAACCTTTGAGTTGGTTTAAAACGTGTTGTTATGTAAAGTGTAATTATACTAATACGTGCTTATTGTTCACTCCACTGATTATACCTTTAGAAACGGGTGCGCACTTTTCACATGTTTTACTTTGTCTCCTGTCTAAAGAAATTGCCGACTGAGGACTACTGAACATGTTTTCAATTATAAATAATTGTATCACGTATTCAAATATACATACAGGTGTTAACTTTATAATATTACATTTGTGAACTTGAATGGAGAAAAATCTACGATATTTACTTTAGACAGCGAAGTAACATGGACTTGTGTTGACATAAACCTCCAATATCAGTAATTTGCAGCTAAAAGCGTTTTAATGATGGTTTGAAAAGTAATGGCCTCGTTAGCATAAATTATGCTAGGCGTCAAGTACATTATTTAATGAGATTATATGATTTCATTATAGTGAAATTTGATTAACTATTCAAAAGTCGTATATATTTTGTATATCCTATTTTGGGATGAACACTCATTCTATTCTGTACTATGACATTAACTGACAAACAGATTACTTTCAGAAATACAACCTATAGGGAAAAAGACTCCCACTGAGTAAGTTACAGGTCGCAGTCAAGTAATCATGGATGGTCTAGTTTTTTTTTTTATATAATGATGTTCAATGGGTTTGTAGCACTGCATATTTACGTCGCTCCATTAACGTATTCAAATGCGTAAATGCGGTTACTTAACGATATCGGAGGATACGTTTGTACGACAAAATTGAACACTTTTTAAGAGAAACTCCATTAAAGGGATCTTTTCACGCTTTGGTAAATTGACAAAATTGAAAAAAGTTGTTTCAGATTCGCAAATTTTCGTTTTAGTTATGATATTTGTGAGGAAACAGTAATACTGAATACTTACCATGCTCTAATATAGCCATTATATGCATCTTTTGACGATAATAAAACCTAAAAATTATAAAGCGTTGCAACGCGAAACGATTGAATAATTTGGAGAGTTCTGTTTTTGTCGTTAAATTGCGTATTACTACGAAGATTGCTTATATAAAGTATAAAATACGTCAAGAATGTGTACTCGGCGGAATAGCTCAGTAGGCTAAAGCGTTTTTACTTCAGGACTCTGGCAGGACTCCAGGGGTTACTGGTTCGAATCCTGCTCCGGGCAATGTTCTTTTCCTTTTTTAAATTTTATTCTTGATTTTTTACTGGAGCTTTTACGATCTAATGTTTACATTTATCAATATAAAGCATTTAATGAATAAGTTAAAAAATGCCAAAATCTGTGAAAAGGCCCCTTTAATACCCATATTCCAAACACGCAATCAATCCAAAGAGTCGGCATAATATTTTGAATTTATATACATGTATTATGATTTGAGGACTCGTCATTGAAATGTTTCTCGTTCTTGAAGATCATAACTGATTACTTTATGGTGGTAGTCAGTTCCTGCAGTTGTGGACTGATGTCTTCATGTTTGCAGTCAGTTCTTCAAGTTGTTGAATGATTATGTTGGTAGTCAGTTCCTGCAGTTGTTGAATGATTAGCAGTTGTTGAATGATTACTTAATGTTGGTAGTCAGTTCCTGCAGTTGTTGAATGATTACTTTATGTTGGTAGTCAGTTCCTGCAGTTGTTGAATGATTACTTTATGTTGGTAGTCAGTTCCTGCAGTTGTTGAATGATTACTTTATGTTGGTAGTCAATTCCTGCAGTTGTTGAATGATTACTTTATGTTGGTAGTCAGTTCCTGCAGTTGTTGAATTAAAACTTTATGTTGGTAGTCAGTTCCTGCAGTTGTTGAATGATTACTTTATGTTGGCAGTCAGTTCCTGTAGTTGTTGAATGATTACTTTATGTTGGTAGTCAGTTCCTGCAGTTGTTGAATGATTACTTTATGTTGGTAGTCAGTTCCTGCAGTTGTTGAATGATTACTTTATGTTGGTAGTCAATTCCTGCAGTTGTTGAATGATTACTTTATGTTGGTAGTCAGTTCCTGCAGTTGTTGAATGATTACTTTATGTTGGTTGTCAGTTCCTGCAGTTGTTGAATGATTACTTTATGTTGGTAGTCAGTTCCTGCAGTTGTTGAATGATTACTTTATGTTGGTAGTCAGCTCCTGCAGTTGTTGAATGATTACTTTATGTTGGTAGTCAGCTCCTGCAGTTGTTGAATGATTACTTTATGTTGGTAGTCAGCTCCTGCAGTTGTTGAATGATTACTTTATGTTGGTAGTCAGTTCCTGCAGTTGTTGAATGATTACTTTATGTTGGTATTCAGTTCCTGCAGTTGTTTTATGATTACGTTATGTTGGTAGTGAGTTCCTGCAGTTGTTGAATGATTACTTTATGTTGGTAGCCAGTTCCTGCAGTTGTTGAATGATTACTTTATGTTGGTAGTTAGTTCCTGCAGTTGTTGAATGATTACTTTATGTTGGTAGTCAGTTCCTGCAGTTGTTGAATGATTACTTTATGTTGGTAGCCAGTTCCTGCAGTTGTTGAATGATTACTTTATGTTGGTAGTTAGTTCCTGCAGTTGTTGAATGATTACTTTATGTTGGTAGTCAGTTCCTGCAGTTGTTGAATGATTACTTTATGTTGGAAGTCAGTTCCTGCAGTTGTTGAATGATTACTTTATGTTGGTAGTCAGTTCTTGCAGTTGTTGGCTGATTACTTAATGTTGGTAGTCCCATAAAATACCACTTTCCCCAGAGAGGGGCTCATTACTATGGGGCAACATCTACAGCCACTATAAACAGCTAATGTCCATATACTGGGCAACATCTACAGCCACTATAAACAGCTAATGTCCATATACTACAGCAAAGTTATTTCTGGGTCACTTTGAAATGTTTTTCGGGAAAACTTCTAAACGTAACAACAGCAACTTGTATATAAAGACACCACCCGTCCGTCTGTCTACAGATGCACATTTTGAGAAATTACCCTGCAATTTTCAACGTAAAAAGTTAAAACTTGCGCGAATCGTTTCCTATGATATGAACACATGCGACCTTCTTCCACGCGCACTATTTTTTGCATATGCATGAGTTTGCAATATTGCTGTTCGATGCTGTACAAGTAAGAAATCAAGAAATGTTCGTCCGTCATTTGAGCTTTGACACTTCACATCCCTTGTTTTGCAATTTAATATTTAATGTTTGCTTGTTAAGTGAAAATGTAGTTAAACCTAAGTCAATATTTATGTCGTCTTATAGTTGCTTTCATTGAATAAGAGAGTACTATTTGAACATGGTATACATGAACGCAGCTGTGTACTTTGGTTTAATTTCTCCACTGCGTCAGCGGCTAGCCTGTGACAAAACAGGCTTGACACAAATTGCTGACAACGCCGATGTCAAATAGTGATATATCGACGGTCTCGAAAAATGAGTTATCGGTATCTATCCCCACCCATTTAAAGTCAAATGCTTTATTTTGGTCTCATTCATTTGACTCGTGTGAGATGTAGTTTTCACGATACCTTGTTTGGAAATTATCATCTTTAAAAGGTCACAAAAGTCCTCACATTTGTTACTAGATTTAAGTTCTAGTTTACGCCTATGTACTTGCTATCCAGCACACTATATGAACGTACTGTTTGCTGGAAATGTAAGAACCGATCCTCATTGAAGACAACTGTGAAATACTACTCAATTAAAACATGGCGTTTGAAATGTTTTCAGTTGGGGATTGTCGATCGTAAATCCTTTTAACAACACACCATACTTAATTTATAACGTTAAACCGCTGTATCAATACATTCCCGAAATAAGCTTTGATATTTCTTTATTCAGCGGCCTTGCTGTTCTGTAGCTGAAGCTTCGCCATGAAAGAAATCATTATGTAATTACTTCACTGCTGATGGTTTTGTTGGAAGACCAAGTACACCAATCACCCATTGTACATGACACATTTTTTTTTTATTTTATGCCGAAAAATATGCAGATAAACATGTTTTGTTAGAATTTCAATGCGATTATTGAAACTGATCTTCCCATAATAGAATACTAATTATTTTATTAAACCTAGGTTGGGCTGATATCTGAAAAGTCTCATTTCTTTATGAGAATACTGTTTTCACAATAACAGATTATAATGCTTGCAATACGATAAAGCAACAACTTCCTGTTTTCCGTTACATGTGATTGACCTCTTTCTGGAAAACATGGCCTTAATACATGTGCATAAAGTGTTGTCCCAGATAAGCCAGAGCAGTCTGCACAAGCTTATCTGGGACGACATTTTTATCTAGACTGAATTTTCTTTAAGAAGAGACTATCTTTAAACGATATATTCAATAAAAGCGGAAAGTTTCGCCCCGTATTAGCCTCTGCGGACGGCACCGGCAAATCTGAGTCAACACTTTCCGCACTTATATGAATCCCAGTATTTTCTAACAGCGAGACTCACAATAAATTATATAACGGACTCCTGTTTCGCTGAATATGCACTTGCCACAGGTGCAAACAGAAAACGATGACATTTCATCGTATCACTTTATTGCGACACGAGTATTTAATTCAATTTACATTTCGTATATCAAAGCGCGGATATAAAGCTGTATTTGGTTCAATAACACTCATTCCTGAATAGACCATATTTTATCAAACGTGATCTCAAATGTATCTCGAGGATTACCGGTACACAAATACAAGTAGGCGGTCCCTAGAAAGTATGTGCTTATCAAGTGACGGTAAGTTATATTACTCAATACGTTTTTATTAAGTGACAAGAATAGCACATTCAATCAATAGAGAAGAATACAGCTTATTGATAACACGTGTATCGGAATACAAGATTTTGGCTAAAAAGAGTGGCGGAGCTGTACCTAAACATTTGTTACTTTAAATTGTGCTAAAGCGATATTAATTAAAGGGGCCTTTTCACGTTTGAGTAAAATGACAAAATTGAAAAAAATTGTTTCAGATTCGCAAATTTTCTTTGTTATGATATTTGTGAGAAAACAGTAATACTGAACAGTTAACATGCTCTCAAATAGCCATTTTTTACATGCATCTTTTGATGATATAAACACCCGAAAATTATAAAGCGTTGCAACGCGAAACGAATTAATAATATGGAGAGTTCTGTTGTTGTCGTTGTATTTTGTGAAACTACGAGGATTACTTATATAAATTATCAAATACATCTGACATTGTATCCGGTAGAATGGCCGAGTGGTCTAAGTGGTAGATATTTTACTCCAGGACTTCAGGGGTCAGTGGTTCGAGCTCTGCTGAGGGTACCTTTTTTCTTTTTTAAATTTTATTCTTGATTTTTTACTGGAGCTTTTTATATCCAATGTTTACATTTATCGATAAAAGCATTTAATGACAAACTTCAATACATGCCAAAATCTGAGAAAAGGCCCCTTTAAATGACCAGCCAGCTGATAAACTTAGATTATGCCTCTTATTAACTGTCTGAACTACTGTAACGTCTTCAAAATCGATTAGCCGGTCTGTTTGAAAACAGGGCCGTATGCATGTGCGTAAGGTGGCGTCCCTCGTGTGCA
>NC_068363.1:54225687-54375687 GCF_020536995.1 Dreissena polymorpha | reverse complement strand
GCTGGTTGAGTTGTGGACCGCAGTTCAGCAACTCATGATGATTTCTGAATTAAAGAAGAATGTCAGTTAATTGAGCCTCGCTTTTGGAAAACTAGGCTTAATGCATGTGTAGTCCGCACAGGCTAATAAAGAATGACACTTTCCGACTTAACGGGATTTTCGCAAAGAAGAGGCTTGCTTTGAGCGAAAAATATCATTTAAACGGAAGATGTCGTCCCTGATCAGCCCGGTGTCGTCCCTGATCAGCCCGGTGTCGTCCCTGATCAGCCCAGTTTTCACAGAGCAAGGTTCATATTCACGCCGCCGTATTAACGCGAGCAATTGCGCCTAAGTGGTAAATTTGAACAATATTCCCGAGCACAATAATGCGACAAACAGACTTACTCGTTAAGTTTTTATAGCGATTGTAAGAAGGAAGATATACCATAAGGTATAGCATGTCTTGGTTTCTTCCGTATACGACATATGGGTATACATGTACTCTTAAGACACATCTTAGTTTATAGACTGACGGCCATAAATCCAAAAATATGCATTTCATAATTAAAAAAGTCAGATGCATATACCCGCCACAAATCTGAAGAATCGACACGAACTGATATATATTTTAGGATTCGTAATTGAACTGTTAACAGTTCTTGAAATCTGTGACTGATTCGTCACAATACATTCTGAATCCTATATGTCAGTTTAGACATTCTTGAGAAGTATGTATTTTGTGACAAACGTGTTTGAATACTGGCCACGAACATTGTGTTGCCAGATTAACAATAAACTGGTAGCTTGTTCGTAACTAAAGCAATAACTAACATGCTTATTCAGGACCATGGCTTGGATTTGATACAAACAGACATCCAATTATACTTTACTTTTTAGTCAGCCATGGCTTTGTTGTTCATAAAACTATCGGCTACTAGCAAGTTTCAAAACAAAGAGCCTGTTGTTTGCGTATACATCTGTTAGCCAATATTGCATCGCTATCATATACAATAAATGATATACAATTGTTTTCGATCATTTAATCAAGGGCACTGTCAAATATTGCACACGTCACGTTTTGCAATAGTTAATAGAGTCTAGTCTGGTTATTTTGTAGAAAACTAAACAACGAATATACAATATTTGTATGTCGTCTTATATTTGCTTTCATTGAAAAAAGAGAGTGCTATTTGAACATGATATACTTGCACACAGTTATGTTCTTTGGACTGAATTCTCCACTTCGTCACGGCTAGCCTATGACGACAAAAGACCTGAACCACATTTCGGACACTGTCGATGGCTTGTGCGAAAATACACATACAAGCATTGCAGGCAACAAATAACGACGTGACTTGCTTTAAACAATGGAATCACGTGCATGTGTGTACCGGGTAGTCATTCCCCACGAGCCGGCACCTATTATTATTCATCTGGTGAGGTGATGAGATGAGCTCCCTTGTGATTGTTATCAGATAAACTTTGCCGGGGATGATGAGATAAGCTCCCTTGTGATGGTTATCAGATAAACTTTCCCGTGGGTGATGAGATAAGCTCCCTTAAGGGATGCGGAGGTGATCCGACAGAGGCTCGAGAGAATGGGGAGGTGGTAAGAAAGGCTCCGCTGTAAGTTGGTAGGTATGAGATATACGTCCGGTGGGGTTTGGGAGTGGGGATGATAATAGACATTCCAGGGGAGGATTGTTCATGATATATTCTCCAGTAAGGGGCGGGGTTTGGAATGAGGTATGGTCTCCTGGGGTTGGGTTGGTGATGAGACTGCCATTGAGGGCATTATTTGTTTATGTTCCTTCCCTTGTTTAATGCCGATGTTCATCGTTTGCCAAAATGCTATTACTCAGAGATTGAATGATTTTTTTATTTTAGGTCTACCTGTTTCTGAAATAAATACCTGTATGAAAAGTCCCTGCGCGCTCATTATAATTTGTTATT
Source organism: Dreissena polymorpha (assembly GCF_020536995.1). Taxonomy (NCBI): domain Eukaryota; kingdom Metazoa; phylum Mollusca; class Bivalvia; order Myida; family Dreissenidae; genus Dreissena; species Dreissena polymorpha. The sequence goes on along the minus strand of NC_068363.1, from coordinate 54,373,755 downwards.
TGATTTAAACACTAGCTCGTGACCACGCTCTTGCATAACGTTCAAACACTTATACGTACTTTAAAAGTACAAAAATCGATCCCGTTTGAAACAACTGTAAAGAAGTAAACAGTTAAACATTACCATCGATATGTTTTGAAGTGGGATTGTAGAATGCAAATATAAGGTTCGTGTATAGCACAATGCATTTAATTGATAACGTTTTACCTTTGTGTCAATAGGACGTACTGACTCAAGAATGAAAGTACATATATATATATATTTGTTGAGAGGGATAGATGTGATTGCTGTTTTGTTCGCATGATCAACTTAGTACATAATCATTAATCAACGTAAACAACTTTTCAGTTTTCTAGGTGTTTATGTTGACAAATATAAGTATGTAAAATAGTAGATAATGTAATTATTTAGTTTTGCTCGGTTCTGTTACTTTACCTTTATATGTTTACACTTTAATTCCATTTTACAAATATTTTAAAAATAAATATCTGTGTCATTAATTTTAATTCATTGGCATAAAATATACACACGGTCTAACACATGAATACAGTTAAGGGCATCGTTTTGATGTATGCCTTCTAAAAAAAGTTATGTTTAAAAGAAGTCAATATTTGATTTACTCTCGATTAAATAATTTCATCGTCGCTTACATGTGAAAATATAGCTATTTATGTTTAAATATGACAGCATTTAAAACTGGTATCAAAAGATTAAGCCTTATTCAATAGCCCGCTTGTACATTTTAATGTGCTATTGAAAATTTGTTAATAGATTTTTCTTCCAGAGATCTTCATTCAAGAGGTTGTATACTCCCGTTTAATCCGAAAATAAATTTTAATACAAGGATGACTTTGGTATAATTTTTCTATCTAAACTTAAGTTGTTAGTGAAACAGTAAAAACTGAAAACTGTGTAATGGATTTCCAAAAAAATACTGAATACCTGATACATTCATATACACTTCAAGAAAATAAGAGCCTCGTTCTTGATGCTTAATGCATAGACATAAAGTGTCGTCCCAGATTAGGCTGTGCAGACTGCACAGGCTACTCTGGGATGACACTAAACGCACATGCATTAAGACCAGTTTTCCCAGAACGAGGCTGAAATGAGGATTAATCTTTTCTAGCGCGAACAAAATAAGCATACACGTGTTGATATTTAATTAGTTGAATCAAAACTAGACTAGCTCTGTATAAATGACCTACTATAGGATTTATCCACATTGTTTGCAATAAATCGTATAATTTATTCACGTTTCGCTGAATTAATCTGCATTAGACACATGTACAAACAGAACACGATAAGATTTCATTTTATCAATTTATTGCGAGGATTTAAATGCACGAGCATGTGTCTCTATTCACCTTTTGTATATCAACGTGCAGATATAAAATTTTATTTTGATCTGTAGAAGACAGTCATGAATGGGCCATATATCACCAAAATGTGATGACGAATTTATATTGAGGATAAATTAACCGGTCCTTAGGAACTGTTTCCATTATAAAGTCACAGAAAGATAAACTTATCAATACTTAACGTTAAGTGTAATGCAACTTGTTCATAAACATGCAAATACAGAAAGGTTTATAGCAAAAATAAACATTTAATTACATACAAACTTATGTTATACTATATTATTCTTTTTGTAAGAATCAGTCCGTCAAATCGGATCGATTTTGTGGATGTGCTCGGGGTGGTCGAGCATGAGGCTTGTATGAAATATGAATCCCGGACAATCGCTCTTACGGACAATCGCTAATTTTGACAAGGCGGACGTTCGCTCCTACGTTGTTTTGACAAGCCGGACAGCCGCTCCTACATGATTTTAACAATCCGGAAAATCGCTCCTACATCATTTTGACAACCCGTACAGTCGCGTCTAAATTATTTTGACAACACGAGACAGTCGCTCCTACATTTTTTTGACAATTGTTCCTACGTAATTTAGGACATTCTTTCATATGCATTGGCTACCATCTCATGATACTGTTAGTCTATTATATATTACGTTTTTTCTCAATAATTGAATACCAGTGATTTTAAAGTATAAGAATTGTCAAAAATAACTTAGAGCGATTAACAATAATTAATGATAAATAGATAATTAATAACAACAATAATACAATTGATAAATTTTAATCAGCGTCTATTTCGCTGATTGAATATATTTAATAATATACACGGTTGAAATAGAGATAAAAATCATGAAATAAATCCGCAAGTTAAAATATTACTAATTTTGATAATTATACCTATAAAAGCAAACATTTTAATTGCTAAAGCGCAATTGAAATATAATTACTACTGTTCAACGTACACTTAACACACATAGTTACAAGTCACTTGGTGAAACGTTGCGTAAAGACAGGTGTGGTTTATGACCATTCAGTTTTGCCTCGAATTCGGAATGCAAATGAAAATGAAATGAACAAAGCCTGTTTATTTTACTTGGAAAAATCATCCGGTCAAAACAAATAGATCTACTTGCTATGATGGAAAAGTATTCCTTATGTCTAACATATTTTGTTCTGATCATTATTTTAATTCTAAAACAAAACATGTTTTTTAGAACTTTAAGGTTACAGTCCTATGCCGAAATAAATCTATCTATCTAAGGTTACAGTCACTTATTGGACGGAATAAATGTATAACAAAGTATGATTACAATTAACTAGTAACGAAATGTGAACGATACATATATATATATATAATGTAACATCATGTTGGTAACTTAATGGTGTTATTTTCCGAATTCTGTAGACTGTCCCAGAATGGTAGAATACTTGGGGTGCGAAGTGATTGACTAGAAATAGCGCCATTTGCAATCTGCCATGCGTAGTTCCGTTTTGAAGACGAGCTCATTAGGTCTGGATCTAGACGCTTGATTGACTCTTCCTCAATAAGACCGTTTTGTCCCAAAAGACCATTCCGTAACGCATGACCATTCTGACCAATCAGACCGTTTTGTCCCACTTGACCGTTCTGTCCGACAAAACCGTTTTGTCCTAATAAACAATTTTGCCCGGCCTTGATAGTAATGTAAGAGTCAGGCATTACACTTGTGAGCGACTCATAGCTTGCCGATACCACGTGTGCAACCGAATGTCTCCGGGTCGGCGAGTCACTCGTCGCCGAACCGGATGTGGGACGGAGATCAGATTTAGAAAAACGAACAGAGATGGGTTGTAGTTTAGCGCGGTTTGTAAGGGGTTTAGAAGTTCCCGACAGGTGATTAACGTCGATGACAGACGGTTTTAAGTCTTGTTTTGACAACGTTTTGGGGACAGAGGTAATAGAAGACGATTTATTGCATCCCTGAACTGTGGCCCGTATTTCTATGAGTCTCGTTCGGCCCTTTTTAAGTTTCTTTGTTTTATCATTGTCCTTCCTCTTATTGCTAGCTCTACTCTTTTTCTTATTTGTTTTGTTTTTATTGTCTACGTTAATGATTGGCAGAGACACTGATTTGGAAGACTTTATACGTTCTTTTGTTTCTCGCTTTGCAGATTTACGAGTTTTCTTCTCAGCACTAGCCACTCTTGGGGTTTCACTCACCTTTTTTGAGTTCGCCCTGGACTCTTGTAGTTTCTTGTTATACAACTGTTTAACAGCAATAAGTCTTGCAAAAGGTTTCGGCTTTTTAAGCTTCTGTTTATTTTCTTTTCCATCATCGTCGCCCTCGTCTTCGTCGTCACTTTCTTCATCATCTTCATCCTCATTGTCATCATCGTCTTCGTCATTTTCCTCATCCTCGTCATCATCATCCTCCTCATCACCGTCGTCATCATCGTCATCTTCATCATCGCTTTCTTCTCCGCTTCCGTCCGAGTCCTCCGATTCACTCTTCAGCCCCAACATTTCTCTGTTTGGAATCTCGTAAATGAGAACCAAACTCGCACCCGGCTTAAACCGCACGCGTTTCTTAGTTTTCTTAGATTTAACCGTCGCCGTCGAGCGTCCAGATTTTACGCTAAACGTCAGCGAGCGACACGACGCGGTATCGTCAGTTTCTTCGACGTCACTTTCCGAGCCGGTACTACTCTCTGACGTCTCTGACGCCTCTGACGTCACGCTTTCGTTATCCATCTCTGTGTTTTCAAATATTCTCTTGTCAAGAACGAGTAGATATCATCGTATTATCCAATCAGGGCAATGTTTAATGTACTGAGGATAAAGCACTATGGCGTTGAAGGTATTTTATGCACGTTCTACTTGGCGCTTTGTTTGCTTTCAAATTTGACGCTAAGGCCGACGGTCTCTAATGCAAACAAGGAAGTCCTCAGGTGATCTGAAAAGATATAATAGATGATTCGGTGAAAGCGTTATTCGTTGCCGTTTATTACGTCAACCGAGGTATTTTCAACATAATGTTGTACTTTTAACCTCCCATCAACAGACCATACTATCCAACGAGCTATATCTTAGAGCAGTCATTTTAATGTCAAACTTGGACTCGGCATTTTTATTTAATGAAATGCATTCACGTGATGTCAAAACTTTTAACGAACGATACATAACAGCTCCAAATAAGTATGTCAATCAGCATTAAACAAACTGAAAATTGTTTTTATTAAATTTTGAAAGCACATTTTTGTCTACGTGGTGTTATTATGCACATGTATATACATAGTTTATTGATTCATTATATGCTGTAATGTGGAAATATTTTTTTCTTTGTGTTGAATATTTGACAAAAACTTTGGAAACAGTTTTGGTGTTTCGGTTTTAGTTTATGAGCATTTTGCACGTAAAGTCGTTTGTTCATTTGTGGTTATGGACTCTCAATGCAGTATTCGTCTTTGGAGTACGTTCTTTTTTATTTTAGGTAAAAAAAGAACTGTCATTATTACGAGCAGTGTATGAGGTTTTACTTGTGGAGCACTATAAACATTGGTGGAGGCATTTGTTATATGCGTATGTTGATCAGAAATGTTTGAATTCTACAAACCCACTGTCCTCAAGATCATTATTCGAGTTAACTGTGTTCCTTTCCTTGATACAAATGCGTACATCAAACGTAATGTAGGTATATAGTAATAATAATAACTGCGTTAAGTAAAATCATCTGTTTATAATTTATATCATTACATGTATATTACATGATGCATTAAGCCATGAAATAAACACGGTCCACCAAAGGACATTTCATACCTCAATGCGCCATGAATGTCATCTTTACTTCTATTAAAGACAAAAATTAGAATCCTACCATAAAACATGCACCGACATAACAACTTGATTTATTTGCTTCGTCGGGAGCTAATGAACACTCTTGTCCGTTTCGCATCGCGACAAGCTGGTCAATAACGAATACGCGTATTAATTTAGGCGCATATTATAGTTGATCAATAAATCTGATTAGCGAGTCACCCACACACTAGTTATGAACCCGGTGAAGAAACGCGGACAAACGTAATTATTATGATCAAAATCACATTAACTCGCACATATTATAGCACCTGTAGGAGACCTGTTTATATTACCGTGCGTAAAGAGACTCACGCAGATTTTTCACATATTTCGTGTTTATGAAAAAAGCTATTTACTGTTTTAACTGCAAACAAACTTTGCAGATATAGGTTGCCTTGGGGAAGTGGATATGGTGTCTGCCTAGCGACCGGAAGGTCAAGGATTCGCTCCCCACTGTGAGGGTTTCTTTAAATCCCCTCAAAATACACCTGGTACTGCCTTCGTCTAAATAGGAAACGGAGTGGAGAGCTTTTAAATTAGCCTTAAGCTTTCGATGCAATCGATGGAATATAAGATTAAACTAAAATTTGCAGATGGACTAACCTAGGTCAATTCACTAAGATCGTACTTTCTTCTTGCGAAATAAATTAAACTTTAGTCTACAAATTTCGCATACCGGTAATACATTTAAAGTACAAGATTTGAGGTGCGCATAAATTAACCAGGAGCTTCTTAATGGTTTCTTATCTGAGCCGTATGTAAATCATGAAACTATATGGAAAAAAGCCTACCACGTTTATTGAAAATGTCGATCTCAAATGCCGTCTGAAATTCAAGATGCACACATTTAGCGAACACGTGAGCCGGCATAAACGCGTCAGTATATTATCACATAAATGTGCAGCATTTGCCATGAACTGTTAGTAGCCTGATTGAATTATATTCGTCATAATGTACGTGCTTGATAAATAATTCACATAACGTAATAAGATGAAAACATAACGCCATCCACCCGTTTAGTCATTTATTAAATTAAAGAAAACACTTTTAAACATATTGATTAATATAATTATATTGATCATTTGCTGCTACCGGTTGGTGAAAGTACTATACTTTGTAACAATAAGAACAGGTGCACCATGCATAAAATACGAATTTCGCTCTGAGAAAATGGGGCTTAACCTAGGTGCGTAAAGAGTCGCACCAGTTTAGAATGTGTAGTCCGCGCAGGATTATCAGGGACTACACTTTCAGCTTCAATTAATTTTTAAGTTTTAAAGAAATTTTTGTCAAAACGGAAATCCAGTGTAGGCTGAAAGTGTGGTCCTTAAATAGCCTGTTCGGACTTACCATGCTAATCTGGGATGCCACTTTACCTATATGAAATAAGCCCAGTGTTCGCATATCGCGGGTCTTATATACCCACACGTCCATGATCTACCTCAACCCTGATCACGTATCTTACAAACAGCCCACTGGGTTCGCTGCCAAAACCGCCATAGCGCAAAATTGATCACTATTGTAGTCGCCGGACGGTTGATATTGTCTACATTTTGTCACAACGAGGTGCCAAAAATTCTTTTAATTACTCACGAGAATAGAAATACATTTGAACATGACTGGCGTAAATTTCTGTATTGTGGTCGTATATTATTATTATTCTTAAACAATGTTCATAGAACAAATATAGACGATCATATTGTCACTCACAATTTTTCTAATAACTGACAACACGACTACGTTTCTCAAATTCCCCATACGCTCTTTAATTATAATCTTTGCATAAAATATATAAACATTAAACCCTTAAAATATTGTGGTCATGTCAAAAAGTAATTTCGCAAATGAAAACAAAAACACACGCTTTAAGATAAGTACACTTACATTTAAGTAATTTATTTATATGCCAAGCCTATAGATAAGGAAATGTGAAAATCCTCTTATCACATATGGAAAGCTAAGATCATGAATTAAATTTTCCTATCGAATTCAATACCAAAGGTCGGCCTACTGTCATAATAACTTAAATGACCAATATTTTCTGTTGTAAACTCGTTTGCTTGTATGTTGAAAGGTTCAAGTTGTATATGGTATTTGCAAATAGCAAAATTTGCATTAGAGTGTTCAAATAAAATATAGCTAGCATTAATCTTAATCACAAACAGAGACACGAATTACGAACGAGACATAATGCTTGCTCTTTCTAGACCAAATTAAACAGAATTTTGGAAATAGACAATAGTTGTATCCTTAACAAATATATGCCATTGAACAGTGCTGTATATAGACTTAACCCATATATTCCTAGTGGACTCTCCCATCCTACTGCATAGGATCTATTTATTTACAGAATTAGGGATTTCTAGTACATTGTATATTTATTTCTATATTTAGAATATTTGTTTGAAATTTCTTTAAGCAAACAGCGCAGACCCTGATGAGACGCCACATTATGCGGCGTCTCATCTGGGTCTACGCTGTTTGCCAAGGCCTTTTTTCTAGACGCTAGGCATAAATGGGTTAATGCAGCATAACAACAAAAAGGTCAATTGATAAACTAAAAAACGTCACCAAGTAGTGACAAACACTTTATCATATAAATTAATCATATCATTTAGATATATTATTTCAGAAGAAAACCTTCATTAAAATAGTTTAATTTTAATAAATAGAAAAAAATACTTACAAGAGATTTAACGTCATTTATATCCGTCAGCATCCCGATCAGAAACAAGATATCCGTAGCTCCATGGTTTAATGTCTCATGCAGAACTCCTTCCCACGACAGATATCAATCATTGCCGATATTCGATAACCTCCATTAGCGAACATTAATACATATCCACCGCGCAATATTCCGATTACATCGATTGAGATTTCAATCGCTATTTCAGTCCTCTTTAACTGAACGAAATCCCATCAATTCCAATAATTATTCGTTAATTGCACTTAAACTCTCGAGTTAGAACGCGAACGATATAAAAAACACACAGCCCAATCGGTATTAAATTTCAAAATACTTTGTATAAGCGCGTGAAGCGAATCTGACTTTAAAGTATCGAAACTTGTCCCTGTATTGATTGATTTTACGACGAGAATACAGGCACTTCAAACATATCTGTCTAAATGTTGACTCGGGTGGATTGGGCCACATACATTTTGGTGAACATGAAGCATATGCGATAGCCCGGTTAAAGAGCTCTGTGATATCGTGTTAAGTGTATTTCAATTGCTCTGCAAATTGCGCTATCGCTTTAAAGGCCATTGTTTCAATATTTATTGTAAATTAAATCAAGGTCTTTCGGTTAAACCTTCTCTATGGAAAAAATTCTCTTTAGAAAAACTTGAGGTTGGTGTATGAAGTATTATCTTATATGTACGTATAAAAACAAGTAAACTTACGTAAAATTTTAGGAATAAATATTTTATGAATCTGTATGCCTTTTACTTGAATGCACTGCATGTTAAATAATCCACAAAAATCTCCTTTTGTTGCGTACGTATTAATCGCGTCTATCTTATATTTAATCTATCGCGTTTCCATAGTCTCGGATATTTCTTGCTTTTATTTCGTTCACGATTAATTACGCCCATTCTCTGTTTGCTGAAAAAAGCAATCTTTATATGAGGAATATTCGATACATCAGGTACTGTTATACGGTGGTATAGATACGGTGGCATTGAGGTGACATTCACTCCTCTTATTTTTTCGGCGTAAGCTGTATTAAGCCAGCTTTTCACCCTGACTTGACCTTTGTAAGTGTCCAATAATACTCAAATAAAATTTCCCGCGGCTAGGTACGAATGAATACACTTCATTTATTCCATTGGCTGATTTGAGTATAACACCAGAACATTGGAAACATATCCGCGTCTTTGTAACACTGTTTTACTGCATGAAACAATTTTATCTCTAATGAAAAGGCTCAATAGATAGAACAGTTTTACAATCAATTTTCGACATAAATACAGTTTGTGCGTTCACCTTTTATTTTCAGAGAATTACCAGCGCAAAAGCGTTTATACTAAAGGCTATGTTGTCATATTTAGTACTTACTTGCATTGCATTTCAATTCGCGAGGTTTCGGGTCATTTCGCGGCCATTTGTGTAAGTCAGAGTTTATATACAGTTCATCACCGGAGTTCGCAGAAGGGGTTGCGATCATTGTGTTACACCGGTCTTACTGACAATAACGTAGTGACTGTAATGCATTGCATTCCAATCCGCAAGGTATCAAGGTCAGTTTGCGGTCAGTTGCAGAAATCTTTATATAAACGCCGTCTCGTAAACTTTGTGCACTTGAAGTCTGTTTTGATCAGAAAGATACTAAATAAAGATATTCGGCGATATTATTGTGGTATGTCAATCATCGATTTTTAATATGGTTTCAACATTTGCATGATAAGGACCAATTTTGATAAAATTAATTAGAAATATTTATCCATTTAGACCAGTTTATTAAGCATGAGCACAATAATTCGCTATACTATAATTATGCAATTAAATAAGATTCGAGTATTGCCGGCTGACCTATATGCACTCGTTTATTTTCATGTTTCTTGTGTTTTTCTATTCTGTAAATATAGATATCTGAGTAATAATATCGCATAAAGCAAAATAAGCCACGAAATCTGGCGCAACACCCCGTAATTGATTTGCTTATGATGTAGCTAAGAACTGCGCAGAAAAAAGGCATCCGCTACTTTTTATCTCATAGAGATAACTTTTGATCGTTCATAAACATCGACCACAATCAACGCCGTATATCTTTTTTAAAGATATTTCTTGGTATCTATAGGTTTATGACCAGCAATATGTAATAATGTAAAATAAGCCGCGAAAACTCCGCGTAACATCCCGTACTGCGTGTGATGCAGCTAAGAACTGCACAGAAAAAAGACATTCGCTATCCTTGATCTCATTCATTGAACTATCAACGCCGTATATCTTTTTTAAAGATATTTCTTGTTTTTAAATAAATTGCACTCATCTTTTTTTCTATCTCGTTCCCACGACAAACTTACTCGAGGAAACGACTTATTTATTCGTGCGAACGAGTTAGCTATGTCGTGGGAACGACTTACTAAGTCGACGGAAAAATAGGGTAATGTGAAACTAAATAATAGAGGAGAGCAATGAGAAAATAAAGAAAGTGCAGTTTATAAATTAGGGTTGCATTAAACCAAAGGGGAGAGAACGAGTAAGCTATGTCGTAGGGACGACATACTAAGTCGAGGGAACGAGAAAGAATAAAGATGAGTGAAAAACTTAATAAAAAGGAGATCAATTTAAAAAAGAGCAGTGTAGTAAACAAAAGAGGGTTGCATTAAAAAAAGAGAGAATTTTAGCTAACTCGAGGGAATGCCTTACTTTCTCATGGGAACGAGTTACTAAGTCGAGCGAAGGAGATTGAAAAAAGATGAGTGCAAAACTAAATAAAAGAGCGGTGCAGTAAATAACATATTTTTCATGACTTTTATACTTTATTTTCTAATGTTTTATATTTAGTATTCTAGACTTAATAATTTGTTTTCTCGACTTTAATATGTTTTTTTCTCTTGTATAATTCAAACGAACAGATAAATTAAATAATCAAATATTTGGAGGGAAAACCTTCAAATCTCATTGGTCGACCATACAGAATCTTGTTAGTTGTGCACTCCTCTTTTCTCTATGTCGTTCCCTCGACATAGTAAGTCGTTCCAACGACATTGATTACTCTTTCTCTCCTCTTTTTAAATGCAATTTCTTTCTCTCCTCTTTTTAAATGCAATTTAAAAACATTTAAAAATTAGGACTGAATGTCCCTCTATGCCACCGTATTGTAATTATGAGTTCATGCATTTAAAAAATGTGTTAAACCATTATTCTAAGAAAAATTGCTCGATAACCTCAGTAACCAAACAGCCACAATAACACCAACTTTTTGTGTATCAAACTTGTATTGGACATATGTTTCAAAATTAAGAAACTCGAATATAGGATCAATATGTAATCAATTTAATATTGATAAAGCAATGCTTCTCTGATTATATTTACTTGAATCGCATTGCAAATCTTGTATCGAAGTCTAACTATGATTTTTTCCTAAAATAGATTTTGTAAATACGTTCCGCAAACATCCGTTAATATGCTCTCTTGACCTGAGCTATAGGCAAATATAACGAACAACGACTATCCGGTGTCATTGTTGAACTGGAAACATTACATTTACATTTTTATAATAATCCTGTGAAAATCTGGCTTGTTAAGAGAAGATTAATTGAAAATTGAAGATGACTGCAGTTTTGTGTTCAATAGCGGTTTAAAGCAGTAACAATTCCTTTAGAATATATTATGTGGAATATTCATTGTACACCATGTCTCAAAGAAATTTTGAAATCAAGAGAACGATTTCCATGCTATTTACATTATATTCAGAACTAATGTTTGTTTCTCGATATAATGTAATCTAAAAGCAAAACATCAGTCTTGGTGTAATTAGGTGAATCATCGATTTCTACACGACTTGTTAGATAAGAACGATTATGTGATGCCAAACATTAACATGATTTACATGACGACAATTTAACGTATGTTATCTCTTTTCCACTTATATAGTCTGCTTTGTACATGACAAGGATGTATCAAGATGATAGTGATACTTTTTCGGCGTAGCTGTTTAAACCAGCTCTCCACCTTAAGTTACCTTTTACATAAAGCCAACAGACCCGAATGAATACACTTCATTTATTCCATTGGTTGATTTGAGCATAATCTACTGGACGATTGGCAGCATCACCGCGTCTTTGGTATAGGATGTAACACTGATCAGTGTAGGAAAGAATAGGCTACCGAAAGTTACCAGTTTCCTATAAATAACACAGTGTGGCTTCAATTTTCTATCGCAAAGTATCGTGGTTTGATGTTCAATTTACAAGACTAATTGAGATTTTTAAAGACCCGCGTCATGCGAAAATTGATCTAATGCAATATGCAGTCAGCGTAGCCACAGTCCAGTCTGCGCATCCGCGCAGTTTTGTCGGGATGTGCATATTGAGTATGATAATCTGTAGATACCACAAAACCTTGCGTGCATTTAAAAGGGGAAAGCGTAGTCCCTGACCAGACTGCAAAAGAGCATATGCTATAAGACCAGTTTTCGCATAACGTGAATATAACATTGTTATTTGAATGTGTGGAAAGAAAAACGCGTCTTAATCAATTATAAACACTCCATATGTTTGGATGAAGAAGAAATAAATTCATAATAAACCATGTAAAGACGCTTGTGATGTGATCTCACGTAGTAAAGTTTGTATCTACGAACACTATGATGTGGTTTATATACCAGTACGTGCAATTCATAACACACATTTCATGCGATGTTTATGCGACTATTAAGTGACAAAAAAGAACACAATAATACTTCACCCTTTGTTTTTAATTGGAAAACTTTGAAACTTCAATATTCTACCTTCATTTCAAAATCAGGATATATGCCGAATATCTTTTCTTAAAATTACTTCTGCTAGATTTTACACGGAAGTATATTTATTTCAGCGTTTACGTTATTGATTTGTTGAGTTAATTTGACTGTAATTTGTACATTTTAATATTCTGTATTCAAAGCAATTTATTCAAATCAATTATAAAAATAAGAACATTACATTACTCGTTCACACATTTGATTATACAGCTTTTTAACGCGCATTAAGCACAAATCAAGTAAATGACAATCTGTTGCCAATTAAACTTGTCACCAATTAAGGAGTAGCTTAGAACAAGCAATCAAGCCCGGATATCGACGCTTTATTTGAGTGTTAACATTTCACGCATACTCAAGTCCACGGCAAACGGTGGTACAAATAACCGGACATTATCTGTAATTCGTCATTCTGCAACACTACTGATAAGCCTATTTCATCGACATTTCATCAGCGCAATAAATAACGACTGATACAATAAAAAAGAGAATGCTAAGATTATAAATATGAACATTTTAATGTACATATAACGTGCTTCAAGACTCACTTTTCAAAAAATATAAAATATACATGGTATTATTAATTTCAGCCTTATGTTTCAAATAACTGTCAAAAAAAAGTAAATGTATTTTACAACGATATTTACATTGTTTTTTAAAATTAGTTATACTTTTTAGTTTGCAGATGTACAGTTCAGAGTTACAAACCGCAAACACTGAGGAAAGCGTGTTATGTATGACCGATATGTCAACCGATATGTCAATAATGCAGCACCCTGCCTATTCGTCTACAGTAGCCACTTCCGGTCACAACGAATGTGACAGCGACACAGCGGATATATGTCAACGGCATCACTGGATTCAACAGGAGAAGAAAGGCGACTAACGGCAAATGCAGACAAGATAATGAGCGTATGGAATTGTTGGAGTCAGAACATAGATACTTCATTCGGTTCGAAATGCTCCACGCCAAAACACACGTCCCAGAGAAGAGTGCTGAATATGCGAGTAAACCTCAAAACCGGAAGTCGATGTTTTGCACAGAAGAGTCGATCAGAAGGGGATCTGCGCAGATTAGATGCGTGGAAAACTTTGGATTTCAATTTTCCTGCGTCGTTGGACAGTGGTTTGAACACCTTTAGCAGTATACAATGTAAATCGTATGCCAGTTAGGACTGGAAGCGTCGGCCATACATGACCCAGTCTACGTCAGAAAAGGATGTCCGAATAGATGGAAACAAGTCTAATCACGCTAAACTTCCGAGATACCGCGTGGCGATAAAATGACCCGACTTATCATGGCGCTATTTCCCGTTCCTCACTATGACTGAGTTTGTATAAAAGGTAAACCAAGAAAACCTGGCTAGTTACATGCAGTTTTATGACAGAGTAACTAGGAAGGCGAACATCGAGCGCTTGGGTCGAAATGGATCTGTCTATGTTTAAGCAGAAATGTTTTACATCCGCTTTGTACATGACAAGGATATAATCAGATGAGAGTGCTACTTTTTTAGATTTTACAAGGAATTGTATTTACTTTTGTTTTCATGTTATTGGTTTGTTGAATAAATAATACACATACTTAAACGTTGTTTATATTCCTTTTTGTTTTTGAAACTAAAACTAGATCGGGAAGCATCCTTCGTGCAGCGACACATAAGTGAAGAAGAGACCTGACATAACAGGTTTGATGAACCTAAATGACGCTAGAAATAGTGAGTATGCTTCTACAAAATACATCAACTCGAATTCGTCTATTGTTATATACATTTTTTGGGTCAAACGGTATATTTTTTTTTTCAAAAAAACATATTGTCTGATATTTCAAGGCGTTTCAAATGTTAATGAGCTTATTTTCGCCACATGTATTTTTACATATCAATAATCATAGTTTTGAAAGTGGGAATTTATCATGAAATATTAAAGGGGCCGTCCAACAGATAAAACGTCGTTCGACGCGAATCGATATTTTGGGAAACTACGAGGATTGCTTATATAGATAAAAATACACCAGTTTTAAACATGAGCGTGGATGGTCGAGTGGTCTAGGCGTTATACTTTTTACTTCAGGAATCTAGGAATCCAGGGGTTAGTGGTACGAGCCCTGCTTAATGTTACTTGTTTTCCTTTTTTTTAAAATTGTATTATTGTTTTTTTACTGGATATTTTTAGTTCAAATGTTTAAATTTATCAATATAAAGCAATTAAAGCATATAATGACAAGCTTCAATACATGCCAAAATCTGTTGGACGGCCCCTTTAAGAGATCGGATAAATTTATACATCAGGATTCTAAAGCAATTCTTATATCTGTGTTCCCATTGTTAAACCATTTAACATTTACTATATCATGTCGCAAAAATTGTAGTGTAATATGCAATATGAAAAATAATTTGGTATTTAAAGATTCTCATTTGACGAAAATATATATGCCCTCAGGAATATGATGAATATAGACAAGACTAGACAAGAAAAGCGATTTATTCGAGATCAGTACAGAGTAGATAAGCTAGAAAATAATGTGATTCAATACAATAAATCACTGGTCAGTTTGATCAGGTAATGTTTTAACAGACAAAAATGCAAACGTTATTTCAAATACAATGTACACACTACGTATTCTACACACGGGCAGTGATGTATTACGCGGTAACAAATTGTGCTATACCTCGTGCGTAGTTCATATAGTTTGCAACATGTTTTAAGAACATATGCGTTAACAGACCCCATTAAAGAATTGAATTTATAAACTGATGGTCTAACGTAAAATCTTCTATCGAAAAATATCGTGCGTATAGTCATGTCACAATGACAAATACATGTACATATACAATTGTATACGTCTTCTAAATCGCGAGCAGTACGATACAAACTGTATCTTGGGAAGAAATCATTTTATACCAAATAATCTAAAATATTCTTTTAAGAAATCGTCTTTGCACTTTTTAAGTCTTTATGTGATATTGTTCCTGTGTCTAAGAAAGGAGATAAGAAGGATGTTAATAACTACAGGGGGATAACTCTTACTAGTATTTTCTAAAATATTCTCAATTTTGCTAGACAGAAGAGTTCGGAAATGGATTGAAAATATTGATATACTCAGTGATTCTCAAATAAATTTTGTAAAGGCGTTTGGCAAACACCTGTACATATGCTCTCTTGACCTTAGCTATATGCAAATATAGCGAACACAGACTATCCGGTGTCATTGCATTAACATTTTCTTAATAATCCCTGTAAATATCTGATTTGACAAGCGAAGATTAATAGCAACTTGAAGATGACGGCAGTTTTGTTTTCAATAGCGGTATAAAGCAGTAACAATTCTTATAGAATATTCATTGTACACCATGTCTCAAAGAAATTTTGAAATCAAGAGAATGATTTCCATGCTAATTACATAATTCGATATAATGTGATCTTAAAAGAAAACATCAATCTGGGTGTAATTAGGTGTATCATCGATTTCTACACGACTTGTTAGATTAGAACGATTATGTGATGCGACACTAAGAACATATTTTGAATTAAAAAGTTGACTGTGCTGTTATCAATTATAATGGCTAATTTAAATACATGCATAAACTATTAGACATTATTAAACATTTACATGACAACAATTTAACGTATGTTATTTCCGCGTATATAGTCTGCTTCGTACATGATAAGGATGTATCAAGATGACAGTGATACTTTTTCGGCATAGCTGTTTACACTGGTCAGCTTTCCGCCTTAAATTAATTACCTTTTACATAAAGCCAAAAGACCCGAATGAATACACTTCATTTATTCATTGGTTGATTTGAGCATAATCTCCTGGAAGATTGGCAGCATCACCGCGTCTTTGTAGTATAGGATTAACACTTATCAGTGTAGGGAGAGAATAGGCTAACGAAAGTTACCAGTTTGCTATAAATAACACAGTGTGACTTCAATTTTTATTGCAAAATATCGTGCTTTGATGCTCACTTTACAAGACGCAATGGGATTTTAAAGACCCGCGTCATGCGAAAATTGATCTAATACCATACCATATTCTTTATTGCATAAAACATATACAATGTTTATAGCAAACAGTATATAGAACAAATATACAGTGGGTAAGACATACAAGTACCAACAATGATTAACAAGAGCATAGTCAGTACATATGCAAACAATGGTGTATATAATGATGTTAACAATTGTATTTATTTTTTAAATCACTCTGCAATGTTCTGGTCTTATGTGCAAACAATATGAATTTTGCTAAATTATTCAGTACAAGTTTTGATTCTGAATTTATAAGTGCGATAAATTTATTTACAGTAGGCCATCGGCAAAAATAAGGTTTGAAGAATTATTTTCTGAGATCCTTGTATTTTGGGCAAACTAACAAAAAGTGATATTCCGATTCTACAGCGTTCATATTGCAAAAAATGCAAAGCCGTTCATTTTGCGGAGTATTTGAATATCGCCCAGTTTCTATAGCAAGCTGGTGTGATGACGTTCGCAATTTAGCAAGTGATCGCTTAAGGTAATTTTCTTTGACTACGTCTTAGTATTATCACGGGTAAATGTATGTTTAAATTTTGAGTAATTTGTTAGTTTGGATGAATTATTTATGTCAGAGTACCATTTTTGAAAATACTGGTCATATATCCTTTGTCTTACAAGAGTTAAACAGTTGTCATCGATTTTCTCAGAAATCCATATTGAACTCAGACTATGTTCATTTAATATTGTTTTAATTTGTGTAGCCCAATTTTTATTTTTGTATGTTTTGTTATTTAAATCATCTGTTTTAAGTAGATAATTTATCTTTTTTACAGGACTGCTTTCTGGCAATGTTATAATTTTTCTCCAATATTTTATCATAATATATTTACGGTGAACTGATTATGGCACTCTTCCAAATTCTCCGTAGAGTGCTGCTGTAGTAGTCGATTTTTTTACTGCTAAAATATATCTTAGAAATTTGGTATGTATAAATTCAACGTCAGTTCCCGGGTTTGAGCCGCATATTTCAGCGCAGTAATGTAGTATAGGTCCAACTAATATGTCGAATAATTTAACTTTTTGGGATACTGGCAATGCAAATTGTTCAAATATTTGGAACAGTTTATTTAACGAGAACGAGGCGTGTTGTGCAAGTATTTTTAGTGTTCTGAAGAAATTCCCGTTCTTAAATAAAACTGCGCCGAGATATTTAAAGGAATCAACGAAATCTATCTTTGTGTTATAAAAAGATAGATCAATAGTACGTGACCTTCCGTTTTCGAATATCATTGCTTTGTCTTGGAGACATTTATTTTTAAGCCTCATAAGTTACAATAATTCTCGACTTCTTTTAACATAAGTTGCAGACATTCTAGTGATTTGGCAAACAATATCATGTCATCAGCGTATAATATTAGAAATAGCCTAATATTTTCTAAGGTTATAATTCCGGGTCTGTCTGAAGTTATATTGTCAAGCAAATCATTGAGAAAAAGCATTGCTAATAGAGGAGAGCTCGGGTCGCCTTGTTTTACGCCGAGTTATAACTAAAGGAGGGAGACAACTCTGCATTAAATTTTACACACAGCTTGACCGTATTGTACATAGCTTTGAGGGACTCGATAAAATGATTA
This sequence comes from Dreissena polymorpha, assembly GCF_020536995.1. Taxonomy (NCBI): domain Eukaryota; kingdom Metazoa; phylum Mollusca; class Bivalvia; order Myida; family Dreissenidae; genus Dreissena; species Dreissena polymorpha. The sequence continues at coordinate 54,355,481 of NC_068363.1, read as the reverse complement.
CTCACTTTATCCTTCATCAAATTGTGCCACAGAAGCTCATGGTCTATGCGGTCACAAATTGTTGAAAATCTATAAAGACGCAATAGAGTTTTTCTTTTTCACTCAACATTTTTGTTTTAATTGATTGCAAAATAAAAATACAGTCGGATATTTATTTTCCTTTTTGGAATCCAAATTGATTCGTGGTGATTTTTTTTATTGTAATTTGACCATTCTTTTTACCTATTTAATAGTATTTGGGAACACATTTGTGCAATGATGTTGGTGTTGATGCCATTTTATCCAAGCGCTGTCCTACGTTGTACCTGTATGCAAACAATGCTTTTTTCTTACTTTTATTATATTTTGTTCTTGCTTTGATAAACGAGATCCTGTTTTCCGCTGATCTGTTACGGTTATCATTATTCATTTTTGTTTTAAAGTCATTTTTGTCCTTGGCACATTGTTCGTTAAACCATGGTTTGTTAGTTTGCGGGTTTTGTTACATCTAGTTTTAGGCATCTGTTTATATTTACCGAATACGAACATTGCTACAGATGAAATTGTTTGTGTGAATATGTTCGTAATATCTGACATATCATCATTTCTCGCCGGTGAGATGACCGGTTGCAAATGTTCTAATTTGAGGGATAATTCTTGTCGGAACCAATCAACCTTGGCGATGTCGAGCGCAATATATGGCTCGTTCCACTTGTGTGTGGGTGGTTCAGGGTATGTTTTTGCTGTAATGCCTTTAATAGTAAACGATAAACAAGCATGGTCTGAAAATTCATTGTGTTCATTAATTGCAAAGTTTTCGATCAGGTGAATCGTTTCGTATTTTAGTAAAAGATGGTCAACTACACTTGCACCCCTTGAGTTACAAAAAGTGAACTCTCCTGTTTTATCGTTACCTAAGCGCCCATTGGCTATTACAAATCCAGTAGCATGACATAACTGTAACAATTGTTTACCATTCGCATCAGTGACGGGGTCTTTACTACTACGCCGTTGAATACTATTATGTTTACAAACAAATGGCTGGTTCTCATCTAGATATTTGTCGAACAAAATATAGTCACATTCATTAGATGTTCTACTGTTCATGTCGCCTGTGATAAATACATATCTTAAATTATTTTACTTTAAAATAGGAGATTCTAAATATTTAAAAAAAAATCGAAGTCATCGGTCTCTGCTCGAAAACATTTTCCTACAATTGGTGACCTATATACATGGCACAAATATACATCTGTGTTGTGAGAAAAAACATTTTTATCTATTTTTATCCAGAGCAATCCATTTATAATTTTTTCAACAATATGAGTTTTATCTTTAAGATAGTTTGTATGGTAAAGAGAAATACCTCCACTACATCTTTCTAACCTTTTCTACTTTGCTTTTTGTTCAAAGATATGTTCACTTGTGTAGCCATTGATATCTAAATTTAGGCAAGCGTCACTTCGTATCCAGGTTTCACATACGAACACAATATCATACGAGTTTATGTAATTAATAAACTCCTCGTCCCCTAACTTCCGTTTAAGACCATTCACGTTCCATGCAGCGATGTTAAGGGACTACTCTTGACCCTCCTATTGGTTAGCCGATCGCTCCTGGTTTCCAGCTTTGTAGATCTGGCCATTTATCTGTAGATCTTTCCCAACGAACCTCGCGTCTTTTTCGGAGTGTTTTGCTTGGCGCATGACGTCATACAGCGGCTTTCGGGCTTCTAGAACTTCCTTCGGTAGCTGCACACCAATGCCGATGTTCTGTTGCTTCAGGGTTTGTCGCTTTTCGGCCTTAAATGATAATTTCCTGACCATCTCTCTTTGTTGATTATAATGAAATTTGACAATAACCGGGCGTGGTCTCCCTCCGCGGCTTTGCTGCGTTGGGCGGTATGCGCTGTCGATCATGATATCTTCCTGAATATCGAGGAGTTTGTTTAGCACGTTGAGCACCGTTGCCTTGCAGTCCTCGCGCGTACCTGGCGATGCTTCCGGGAGGCCATAAAATCCCAGATTATCTTTCATGGTTTTCATTTCGAGCTCTATGAGCTTGTTCTCTGTCTTGGATTTTTCATCGCTTAATGTTTTTCACCTTCGTGTCAAGTGAGTTACTTACATCATTGAGAGTGTTTATCCGCCTTGTGGGCTCTTTCAGCGCTGTGGATGTATCCTTGTATTGTGCAGTTATAAACGTGGCAGCGTGTTCCGTGTCTGCAACCCTTTTGTCGATGTCTGACACCTTTATTTCCAATTCTGAGAGTTTACTGCTGATCTGATTTACTGCTCGTATTTAATGCAATATGCAGTCAGCGTAGTCCCAGTCCAGCCTGCGATTCCGCGCAGTTTTGTCAGGATTTGCATATTGAATATGATAATCTGTAGATACCACAAAACCTTGCGTGTTTTTTAGAAGCGGAAAGCATAGCTCCTGAACAGACTGCGCAAAAGCATATGCCATAAGACCGATTTTCGCATGACGTGATAATAACAGTGTTATTTGATTGAATGTGCAGAAAGAAAAATGCATTTTAATCAAATAACAACATACCATATGTTTCGATGAAGAATATATAAACTCATAATAAACCATGTAAAGACACTTGTAATGTGATCACACGTAGTAAAGTGTGTATCTACGAACACTATTATGTGGTTTAATATACGTGCAATTCATAACACACATTTCATGCGGTGTATATGAGACTAGTATATAGTGACAAAAAAGAACACAATTATACTCCACCCTTTGTTTTTAATTTAATAACTTTGAAACTTCAATATTCTACCTTCATTTCAAAATCAGGATATATGCCGACTATCTTTTTTTAAACGTATTTCTTGTTAGATTTTACACGGAAGTATATTCAGTTCAGCGTTTACGTTATTAATTTGTTGAGTTAATAACAAATATGTACAATTTGACCGTAAGTTATACATTTTATGTTCTGTATTTAAAGCAATTCATTCAAATCAATTAAAAAACATTACTCGTTCACACATTTTATTATACAGCTATTTAACGCGCATTTAACACAAATCAAGTAAACGAGCATCTGTTGCCAATTAAACTTGTCACCAATTAAGGAGTAGCTTAGAACAAGCAATCAAGCCCGGATATCGACGCTTTAATTGAGTGTTAGCATTTCACACATACTCAAGTTAACGGCAAACGGTGGTACAAATAACCGGACATTATCTGTAATTCTTTATTCTGCAACACAGATAAGCCTATGTCATCGACATTTCATCAGCGCAATAAATAACGACTGATACAATAAATAATAGAATGGTAAGCTTATAAATATGAACATTTTAATGTACATATAACGTGCTTCGAGACACGCTTTTCTAATAATATAAAATATACATGGTAATAGTAATGTCAGCCTTATGTTTCTAATAACTGTCAAATAAAAAGTAAATGTATTTTACAACGATATGTATTTAAAAATAGTTATACTTTTTTGTTTGCAGATGTACAGTTCAGAGTTACCAACGCAAACACTGAGGGATGTGTCTTATGGATGACCGATATGTCAATAATGCAGCACTCTGCCAATTCGTCTACAGTAGCCACTTCCGGTCAAAACGAATGTGACAGCGAAACATCCGGATATATGTCAACGTCATCACTGGATTCAACAGAAGAAAGGCGACTAACAGCAAATGCAGACAAGATAATGAGCGTATGGAATTGTTGGAGTCAGAACATAGATTCCTCTTCCGGTCCGAAACGCTCCACGCCAAAACGGACGTCCCAGAGAAGGTTGCTGAAAATGCGAGTAAACCTTAAAGCCGGAAGTCGATGTTTTGCACAGAAGAGTCGATCCGAAGGGGATCTGTGCAGACCAGAAGCGTGGAAACCTTTGGATTGCAATTATGCTGAGTCGTTGGACAGTGGTTTGAACATTCTCAGCAGTATACAATGTAAATCGTATGCCAGTCAAGACTGGAAGCGTCGGCCATACATGACCCAGTCTACGTCAGAAAAGGATGTCCAAATAGATGGAAACAAGTCTTATCACGCGAGACTTCCGAGATACCGCGTAACGATAAATGAGCCGACTTATCATGGCGCTGTTTCCGGTCTCTCTGTGAACGAGTCCATGACTGAGTTTTTATCAAACGTGAACCAAGAAAACCTGGCTAGTTACCTGCAGTTTTATGACAGAGTAACTAGGACGGCGAACATCGAGCGCTTGGGTCGAAATGGATCTGTCTATGTTTAAGCAAAAATGTTTTACATCCGCTTTGTACATGACAAGGATATAACAAGATGATAGTGCTACTTTAAGATTTTAAAAGGAATTGTATTTACTTTTGTTTTCATGTTATTGATTTGTTCAATAGATAACACGTATATTTAAACGTTGTTTTTATTGCTTTAATGTGTACAATTATTGAAACTAAAACTAGATGGGTAAACATCCTCCGCGCAGAAACACATAAATGAAGTAGAGAACCTAAATTACGCTAGAAATAGTGCGTGAGATACTATAAAATACATCACCTCGAATTTGTCTATGGTTATATATATTTTGCGGGTCAAACGGTATATTAAATTTGTCAAGAAACATGGTATAAGATATTTCACCTGGTCCGAACCACAAGCGCCGTTGCTAATTAATCGGGGTGAAATATTATTTAACACAAAAACGGAATTTGGGAGGGCGTTCCAAATATAGTAAAGTCTTGTTTTTTTTTCTCGATAGTTTACTTAACGACACATTAACAAGAGTGTTACCCTCTATTTTGGAAAAAAAGTATATCCGGTGCTTTATTTATCAGCACGTTTGACTTGACTTCGTGTCGGAACTGCGCCATAGATAGACATTCCGCGCATGTTCCATCAACCGCTTTGTTCGCTTTTTGGGGCTCTCATGTTGCTCTTGCCTGTCTGTATTGCGCGAACGCCGGCTTAGTACGGGATTGAATCCCCGATTACCCATATTTTTATAAAAGTAAAACTGCTTTCAAAGAATACTTTGGAAATTAACCCATTGATGCCTAGCGTCTAGAAAAAAGGCCTCTGCGGCGTCTCATCAGGGTCTGTGCTGTTTGCTTAAAAGAATTTCTTTGTAAGAAATTCCTTTAAGCAAACAGCGCAGACCCTGATTAGACGACGCATCATGCGGCGTCTCTTATAGGTCTACGCTGTTTGCCAAGGCCTTTTTTCTAGACGCTAGGCATTAATGGGTTAACCGTTTTTCGTGTTGGAAAACATGTTCGGATAATTTTTTATTACGTAGCTCCCGAACAGACTGCGCGAGTGCATATGCCATAAGACCGATTTTCGCATGACGTGAATATAACAGTTTTATTTTATTGAATGTGTAGAAAGAAAAATACGTATCAAATAACAACATACCATATGTTTCGATGAAGAATATATAAACTCATAATAAACCATGTAAAGACACTTGTGATGTGATCACACGTAGTAAAGTGTGTATCTACGAACACTATTATGTGGTTTAATATACGTGCAATTCATAACACACATTTCATGCGGTGTATATGCGACTAGTATAAAGTGACAAAAAAGAACACAATAATACTCCACCCTTTGTTTTTAATTTAATAACCTTGAAACTTCAATATTCTACCTTCATTTCAAAATCAGGATATATGCGGAATATCTTTTCTAAAGCGTATTTCTTGTTAGATTTTACAAGGAAGTATGTTATCTTCAGCGTTTACGCTATTAATTTGTTAAGTTAATAACAAATATGTACAATTTTACCGTAAGTTATACATTTTATGTTCTGTATTTAAAGCAATTCATTCAAATCAATTAAAAGCATTACTCGTTCACACATTTGATTATACATCTATTTAACGCGCATTAAACACAAATCAAGTAAATGAGCATCTTTTGCCAATTAAACTTGTCACCAATTAAGGAGTAGCTTAGAACAAGCAATCAAGCCCGGATATCGACGCTTTAATTGAGTGTTAACATTTCACACATACTCAAGTTAACGGCAAACGGTGGTACAAATAACCGGACATTATCTGTAATTCTTTATCTGCAACACTAATGATAAGCCTATTTCATCGACATTTCATCAGCGCAATAAATAACGACTGATACAATAAATAAGACACTGGTATGCTTATAAATATGAACATTTTAATGTACATATAACGTGCTTCGAGACACACTTTTCAAAAAATATAAAATATACATGGTATTATTAATTTCAGCCTTATGTTTCTAATAACTGTCAAATAAAAAGTAAATGTATTTTACAACGATACGTATTTAAAATAAGTTATACTTTTTTGTTTGCAGATGTACAGTTCAGAGTTACCAACCGCAAACACTGAGGGATGTGTCTTATGTGTTACCGATGTGTCAATAATGCAGCACTCTGCCAATTCGTCTACAGTAGCCACTTCCGGTCATAACGAATGTGACAGCGAAACATCCGGATATATGTCAACGTCATCACTGGATTCAACAGGAGAAGAAAGGCGACTAACAGCAAATGCAGACAAGATAATGAGCGTATGGAATTGTTAGAGTCAGAACATAGATTCCTCTTCCGGTCCGAAATGCTCCACGCCAAAACGCACGTCCCAGAGAAGAGTGCTGAAAATGCGAGTAAACATCAAAGCCGGAAGTCGATGTTTTGCACAGAAGAGTCGATCCGAAGGGGATCTGTGCAGACCAGAAGCGTGGAAATCTTTGGATTGCAATTATTCTGAGTCGTTGGACAGTGGTTTGAACACTTTTAGCAGTATACAGTGTAAATCGTATACCAGTCAGGACTGGAAGCGTCGGCCATACATGACCCAGTCTACGTCAGAAAAGGATGTCCAAATAGATGGAAACAAGTCTAATCACGCGAGACTTCCGAGATACCGCGTAACGATAAATGAGTTTTTATCAAACGTGAACCAAGAAAACCTGGCTAGTTACCTGCAGTTTTATGACAGAGTAACTAGGAAGGCGAACATCGAGCGCTTGGGTCGAAATGGATCTGTCTATGTTTAAGCAGAAATGTTTTACATCTGCTTTGTACATGACAAGGATATAACCAGATGAGAGTGCTACTTTAAGATTTTGCAAGGAATTGTATTTACTTTTGTTTTCATGTTATTGGTTTGTTCAATAGATAATACGTATATTTAAACGTTGTTTTTATTCCTTAAATGTGTACAAATATTGAAAATAAAACTAGATGGGTAAACATCCTCCGTGCAGAAACACAAAAATGAAGTAGAAAACATTAATTACGCTAGAAATAGTGCGTGAGATACTATAAAATACATCAACTCGAATTTGTCTATGGTTATATATATTTTGCGGGTCAAACGGTATATTAAATTTGTCAAGAAACATGGTATAAGATATTTCACCTGGTCCGAACCACAAGCGCCGTTGCTTATTAATCGGGGTGATATATTATTTAGCACAAAAACGGACTTTGGGACGGCGATCCAAATATAGTTAAGTCTTGTTTTTGTTTTTTTCTCGATAGTTTACTTAACGACACATTGACAAGAGTGTTACCCTCTATTTTGGAAAAAAAGTATTTCCGGTGCTTTATTTATCAGCACGTTTGACTTGACTGCGTGTCGGAACTGCGCCTTTGGCATTCCGCGCATGCTCCATCAACCGATTTGTTCGCTTTCTGGGGCTCTCATGTTGCTCTTGCCTGTCTGTATGGCGCGAACGCCGGCTAAGTACGGGATTGAATCCCCGATTACCCATATTTTTTCTAAAAGTAAAACTTGCTTTCAAAGAATACTTCGGAAATTAACCCATTTATGCCTAGCGTCTAGAAAAAAAGGCCTCTGCGGCGTCTCATCAGGGTCTGTTTTGTAAGAAATTCCTTTAAGAAAACAGCGCAGACCCTGATTAGACGACGCATCATGCGGCGTTTCATATGGGTCTACGCTGTTTGCCAAGGCCTTTTTTCTAGACGCTAGGCATTAATGGGTTAACCGTTTTTCGTGATGGAGAACATGTTTGGAGGGAGAATTTTTTATTTCAAAAATATTGCTAATATCGCACCATTTCATATATTTATGAATATAACTTTACTTGGAAAGGTAGCTATAGGAAGATATATTATTTTTAAAACAATAGGCTACAAATAGAACGACATGTGAGAGACCCGCGGACCAGTACCGCTTAAACAACACGCCGAGCTAATATTGTTTAGAACGCTGCAATCGGTAATATACGAACGCTACCTATTTCACGACATCATGTTGACAAATGACTTTTTGCTGCATCTTAAAGACGTTTCACAAATCGGCCGGAAAAGTTCACGTGTTTAATATATAAATAACCGCGTCATTCTTTTAATGAAACATTAACATCTTATTTTCCAGTGACCTTTAAAATAAATCCCAAAACCAAGACCACCAGCGCTGTCTGTAAACATGTGACTGAAGTGAGTGTTGCCATTTGAAATCCAGTGTCGGTAAAATTGACACATCGTTATAATTGCGCAAAAATTATAACCGGATTTTAAGTTTAAGCATTTTAAGTTTTGCCTGTAACAGCTCGCGTTATATGTATGCAGTTGAATGTCTTTTGTTATGCCGCAGGTGTTGTAAATTAATCTCCTCCAAACCGGAATTTCCACGCAAACGAACATGAAGGATCCTATCGGCGATTGAATTTGTTTTTCAGTAATTGTATGTTTGCTCACGATGCAACTATTTAATTAATGTTTTTTTTCTTAAACTCCAGAATTTTTATTTTAGGAATGCATACCACTAGTACCGCCAAATCTATTTGTAAGCGTTAACATACGATATATTTATTTATTCATACATCTTTTATGGCGCTGCTTACCAGAACCTTGTGCCGACAACTGAAGAACACCCCCTTTTACAAAACGTTGACTACTTAAACGCGCCTTTTCGCAACATGGCCAAGTTCACATAATTACCCCTTGAAATTTGTTGTTTATGCAAGACTGGCACGATCGCGAACACGTCATCGTGCGCTAAACATCGTAATTTGTGCGATTGGCCCGTACTTAGGGGTTGTCCCAGATTATTTGTAAAATTAAGACTTAATGTTTGAACTGATTCCCCACTAAAACCGCACCCCGCTTTTTTGTTTATTTTGAGAGAAACTATTTTGAATGACATAAAATCTCCTTTAACCTGCAACCACTTAGATACGCATTAGAACGTTACATTTAATATAAAAACTTTCTTACTAGATTCAAGTTTTAAAGACTTCATTTCGAACCCTTAGATACTGATGAGCAGCGAACAGCATAAAACCTGAACTGCGCGCACGCGATAACGTAAGCTTTCTCTGTACTCCCAAAAAAATCAATATTTTTAAAAATCCTATTTCTTTCGACGTTGACTGAATAAAAAAAGTGTATTACACAATTTGAAATCGGAGATATTTAGAAAATAGAAAGCTTTTATCTGTTCGTTGGAAAGTAAATGTAATACATAAGGTTGTCGTTAGTTTGTTAAACAATGTAATGCTTGACATAAACACTCACTAAAATTATGCAACCCTTGTAAAAAAAAAACTTGAACTGATGAAAATTCCGGACATTTTCATGTAACGAATCTTGCCCAAAGTTCACAATAATAAGGACCACGTTCACTGCGTTTCCTATTAATATTAAAATTCAAGTTGTATTTCGTAAAATGCATTATGCCATTTATATAAATTATTATACGCGCATAGACATTCGACGGTGGTCATGAAATGATATACACGTATAATTGTTTTTACACAAAAGTAAGCCAAACATGCTCCAATATATGAATGCCATAATAAAAAAAGTGTTTTTTTATACAAAATTATTGTTGTTTTAATTTAATTAATGATTGCAGTTGGTACATATTACGAAAAGGACATGATTTATAAGTGGTTAATCTATCAGTTGTTTCAAACGTGTACATACAACCTAGTTAGGCATGAACTAGGAACACTATTGAGCAAGAAGAGATATCTCTATTTCAGTGAACTCTAGGCCGTCCCTCTAATTGCTTTTTCTTTATTTTTAAAATGGACTTGTTAACATATTTTTGAGATTTTCGAGAAAGCAATTAAATATGTCTTTAAACAAATATATACCGTTTTGAATAATATTAATTAGGGACAAGAACACAAGTTTAATGAAAAATATTTCATTCGCCGGTTTTCGAACCCCGGCCCTTTATAAGCATAACATTGCCAGTGCGCTTCGCTGTATTAATAACTAGTGAATTATGAACTCTGTTTGAATACTATACGTGTCGAGGAACAGCGTTTTCAATGCTTTATATATTACCTATTTAGAATGGTCATTATATTTTTATGAAGAAATATTTTAAACATAATTCTCAGTCACGAGTTTTTATTTCGCTAATTTAAACATACTCTATACAGTCCTTTATCACATGCCATACCCTGTTTCCCATCTTATATAACCATTACATATTTTTTTATTACACATGTGTAATACAACCTTTTTGTAGCGTTTCCATTGGCTTTGTTTTCGTTTATTGACCAATCGCATTTTATTATTTTGCTGAAAAGACGTTGCAACGTCAAATGACGTCACTAAATGTAAACCACATTCTGGATTTATCATTATGTTTGCGTAAATATTTATTTAATTTGGCCATTTAAAAGCATGTGATAAAAAAGATCTGACACTCGTTGTCATATCATACCATATTTTATTAAACTCGCCCAGGAAATTCGTTAGTAAGCTCGCCATAGGCTCGCTTACTAACAAAATTCCTGAACTCGTTTAATAAACTATGGTATGATATGACAACTCGTGCCAGATCCTATATCTATGACACATATTTGGCCGATTGTAATTTGACCCAACTGTGAACAAGGACATTTAAGTCCTGAATGATTGCTTTCTGTTTAGGTTGCATACAAGCAACTGATTGCGGATTGCAGATTGGTTATGGAACGAAACTTGCCAACTTTGAGGCTCTTATGGACGATGTAAATTAAATCTAGAAGGCTCAACTTATACCCTTAAAATAGGCTTAGATAAACTTAGTTGTACTAAGACCATTACTGCGTAACTGAGCTGCATTCTGGGGGTAAACCCTGCTAAATGCATGTACGCCCTATATCATAAAATTATACATAAATAAAGTGCGTGTTGAATGTATTGGCTGATCGTTTATTTTATTTTCAAGTATAGGAATGGGAGGCATGGAGCATTGCACATGTCCTGCCGTACATCCGAACGTACATTCCGAAGCTTTTGTTTTTAACGTCTAGGTCTGTTTTTATTTTTATTATTTAGTGATCGGAAATTTAGGCTTATTAACTTAACATACATATAACTCAATTTTCATTTAAACCGCATCACACATCTTTAAGAGAAAATGATTGTTATGAAGATGGAGAGAGAGGGATTGCCAGGTAAGAAACTGCGAGACGATGGGGCGAGAGAATGCCAGAATGGGTGAGATGGTTGAAGACATGAATGAATTTGAAGAAAATAATATTGAAGTGCGAGCGGACTAGAGTCCAATTGGATGAGACAAGAGAAAAGTTGGAGAAGCCAGGGTATACATTGGGAAGACACGACATAGATTGGAGGTGGGCGGCGACATGAGTGGTGGGGCGAGACAGGAACGAGGCGACAGGCAACCACTATATATTTAAATTGAAGAAATGTGTAAAATGATCATCACATGCACATCATAATATTTAACAAATCCAACCTGCAGTCAACGATAGGACTATATTTGTGTAAATTGTTGGTGACGACGACGACTGACCCGGGAAGCACAGTCTTAAGTATTTCGCACTTCACCTTATTATTTCCACAAGTAAAAGTTGCATTTTACTGAACATCTTATGGTTGTATTTCAAAGTCCGCTTAAAGTGTATATTCAGTTTTATTGTAAAGACTCTTTCAAAACATGTCTCAAATGATTGATTTCATTTTAAATGCAGTTTTTGTGTCTTTGAACCGCTCAGGTACACCCTTTCAAACTGCCGGTCAATATAACAAATTCTTTACTTGCTGGGTGCATTTTAAGCGCATGGACGTTCTTTCTTTCAAATTTAAATTTCAATGTAAATGCAAACGACCATTGTTTAATAATTTCAAGAAACCACTTACTTTATCCATATTTTAAATGTATGATGAAACGATACAATATCAATTTTTAATTCATTAATTATTGTTGTTATGCTCTATGATATTTATGCATATTTGCAGATCCGTAAAGCACATGAGAATACGTTATCTCTCGGTGTCAGTTATGCTTTAAAACGAATGACATTGGTTAAGGCATCTCCCACTTGGAACAGGTCTGCTGATAAAAATCACATCGATGTTACGTCTATTTATACACCCACACCTGCAGGTTGGGGCGGGGCTATTTCTGTGGAGTGGTATTTCGAAATAATTTGGCACAATGTTCACCTATGTGAGACTGGGTGTCGCACCCAAGAACCACGATGCTACTTTCAATGTCAAGATTAAACTTAAGGTCAAACAATATACGGCTTTTCATCTTAAAAGTAAGGCATATCCGTTTAATACGTTGACCATGTATTGCACTATTTCGAAGAATTACGTGTTAAACCTAAGTGGCTACCTTTAGGATGACCATAAGACCTTTCGGTCTATGTTCATAGCACTGGACTTAATTGTCAAACTTAGAATTGCCCGACCCATATCTTGATCATGCATCAAGGATGTTGAAACAATAATGCTCACCTTTATAATACAGTGTGTCGCGCACAAAACCTGTGTGGCTTCCTTCGAGGTAAAGGTTAGAGCTTGAGTAATAAAGCACCTCTTTATTATCAAAATATGTTTTCCCCTTAAAATCTGAATTATTTATGATGATAAATTATTTCCTTGTACAGAAATAATACATAAAATGTAAACAATAAATATCTTTTAAAAAGAATGCCTTCGTTAAAATTAATATTGATGTTATTTTACATTAGAGAGCAAAGGCGGAAAATGAATAAATATTCTTATTAATTGGTACGCATATATATAATATACTTATATATTTATATACATGTATATATACGTCATCGGAACATGTGTATGGCAGATTTTCAAACATGGTAATGTTTCCTATTGGTTTTACAAAGACTGAGTTAAAAAATAAAAGCTAGAAATGATGTGCGGCCAGATCTTTCTCTTGCGTGATGCACTCAATGGATGAAACCAATCTTTTTATTGCATAAAAAGAATATAACCCGCATTTTGAACACATAAGATGGTTGGGTTGCACCCATTTTTGCCATGCGCTTTGAAAAGAGGGCTAAATGCACGTGCGTAAAGTGTCGTCTCAGATTAGCCTGTGTAGTCCGCACAGGTTTATCAGGGACGACACTTTCCGCCTTAACTTGATTTTTGCTAAGAAGATTCTTTATTGAAACGAAAAATATCATAAAAGCGGAAAGTGTCTGTGGACTGCACAGGCTAGTCTGGGACGACACTTTATACGCGCATTCATGATATCGTAAACTATCAAAGGGCTTTTGATCGGGTGTTTTGAACTCTGCCTTCTTAGAAGCTGTTGTAATCATTATGGAATTCTATTATAATCTAATGTCTAGTATTTACTTGGCAAATCAAATTACAGGCTGAATTTTAAGTTAAAAACACAGATGTTAAATCGTATTGGCAAAGAATGGCCTGTCTTCGTTGCGCTCGCTTCTTCTTAAGATTTATCTTAATATGATATAACTATTACGTGTTACGTGAATAATGGAATCATACATCACCACATACTTTACTCAATTAAATAACAAAAGTATAGGGAATCTTATAACATACTCGATTTATGAATTGTCAGGAACATTTAATAAATTGACAATGTCAGAAAATAACACTTATAGCAAATGAACACGTTTTAACTCCGGCAAGTGCAATTAGCTCTAGTGAAGATGAACTATACTATATACGTAACATTCGCATTGATGTAATTTTACAAGGCGCGATTAATAACACGATGTTTATTTTTAAATTAATAATTGCATTACTTTTCTCACCACACTTTTTATATAGAAATGTTCCTTTTGTTTACTAATCAAATAAGTGAGAAGTTAGTATAACAGTTCAACAATAAGTATGTCTTGATAAGTCGTGCAACGCAATCATGATTAACATCAAATTTATCATTCTTAGTTCGTAATTATAATTATAATTGCGTAAATGGCCAACAAGCATTAATTCACGTGTTTGGAAGTCAGTTTCAACATGACGTAGTTTTTTATTATTATACAATTACAGTTGGAATGTAAGCTCGATCAAATGTGTATAACCTGTTTGCCTATTTATTTGGATAATAGCATAAACTAACATTTATATGTTATCATAATTACAATCAACCATAAACACTATTATAACTAACTGGCATATGACAGCGTTCCTGTATATGTATGTAATTGAGTCGCGTTCTGAGAAAACTGGGTTTAATGCATGTGCGTAAAATGTCGTCCCAGATTAGCCTGTGCAATCCGCACAGACTAATCAGGAACGACACTTTCCGCTTGAATGGTATTTTTTGTTTAGAGGAAGTCTCTTCTACACGAAAATCCAGTAAATGCGGAAAGTGTCGTCCCTGATGAGCCTGTGCGGACTGCACATGCTAATCTGGGACGACACTTTACGCACATGCATAAAACCCAGTTTTCTCAGAACGCGACTCAATTGCACAACTAGTCGCAGGACGAAACATTTCCGCTCATGCTGTGTCCATGCGAAGCCGGGAAAACATCAAAACTGACGAGTCAAAGGTTACTGAAAAAGTCCATGTATACCATAATTGAACTGGATTGAAAGTCAATTATATTTTGTACATTTGAAACCTTCTTTTGTTGCTTTTGTAATATTCCTGCGTAGCAATTTTACTGTTGTAGGCCAAGACAGATTTGTATATTTTGAATTATCCCTTTCAGTCTTCAATGTTTTAATTTTCTTTCATAATTTAACTCCATTTTGATTATTTTGAGTACAAATTATGTTAATTATAAAAGTAAAAAAATAATTTAGAACAACTTCATTTACATACATAGAGAAATGTGTTTTTAATTATTTGATTGGTACCCCACGTGTAAGTAATGATGTACAAAAACAAAACTCATATTTTGGAACCGAGTGGTAGCAATTTTCTATGGCCTCAAACCCGCACTATCAGTATTATAATATTTTTACAGCAAAACATTGAGTAAAGGCGCAAACAAAACATGTAGTTTCGCTTTTCCGCATATATATGAAAAATGTATTTTCCAAGTAGTAACGAAGCCAGGCTCTCATATATTCGATTATAAAACCACACCATGTCTGTTAATATCCTTTTCTTAAAATGCTTGAAAAAAAAAACATTTGCAGTTTAAACATTTTAACAGCAACAATTTTAGGAGTGACGCCGGCGAATAAAAAACTCCGTTAACAAGGGCTGGGATTTCTCAACTCTCCTCATATGTACGATACGTGAACAAGCAACGCGGTGTATGTTGGTCATTTTATGAATAATGAGATCATTTTTACATTTCTTTCATTATATATATATATATATATATATATATATATATATATATATATATATATATATATATATATATATATATATATATATATATATATATATATATATATATAGTGTCTTGAACAAGTATTTATGCTTAACTTTGAGGAGTACCTATTTTTATTTCCTTTGACTTTCGATCTAACCATTATAATGAGTGGACATACAAAAGATAGATGTACATGTATAAATGTTTCATTATCATAATCATTATTGAAAATATACCTGAACTTTATCTTAGCCAAAACTAAATCCTCTACTTGTATTGCAAACACATTCCTATTTAGTCTTTTGAACCTGGCAGTTTGTTAAAAAACATAAGTACGTTGTCTAAAAACAGGCTAAACAGGGACGACAATTTCCGCCTAAACTTGAATTTCGGTAAGGAGGGACTTCCTTGAAACTAAAAATATAATAAAAGCGGAAAGTTTCGTACCTGATAAGCCTGGGCGGACTGCACAGACTAATCTGGGACGACACTTTACGCACATGCATTATGCACAGTTTTGTCTAAAGAAGACACATATATGTAGGGTATGCATATTCTATAAATATAACAATACTACCTTGTAAACCTTGCGGTAAATACGCCATTTAGTTTTGTTCTTTAAGAAATGTTATTTTTTTATACAGCGATATAAAGTGTTTATTGTACATGACCTATGATATCTTGAAATGTACTAAATTGTCACACGAAATTCGTTAGGCTAAATATACCGTGCAGTGTACTCACTAATAAAATTGTGGTGGGGCGTGTGTATACAAATAAAGTTTGGGGTGAACATTGTATTATAAATGGGTGGATAGTGTATTTGTGTATAAGCCGCGGGATGTCCGAAGCATGCATGAATATAAATGAAACTAATATGTGCGCATTATGTATATTGGACAAATATCCATAAAGCAAAAAAGCGGCCAGTGTACGTTTTTTTGTAATTAATTGTTCAGGTTTCAGACATTAAACGCTAACATTTGAGAAAAAATAAGCATAAGGAGTAACTCGTGTTTTGCGCCGATTGAGCAATAGTTACTTAAATCGCATATAATTATGTCTTTACAACGAACTTTACCTTTAGCCCACTAGCTCCGTTTCGTTAGTACACTTAAGGAAATAGCGTTAAGTAGTTTTAAGCCGTAAAATATTACTAAAACTACGTACTTTTTTGTAATGCTATGGGCATAGACAAGAGCAGTAACCGCAAACATTCGCCATTGAATACTAGTAAATAATAAGATGTCAAATTCAGCCCGGTAATAACACTAGTTCGGTAACACGAGTCATCGGACAGCATGATAGACATGAGCCGTGCTCTATGAAAAGGGCTTTTAATCCATGTGCATGTGCGTAAAGAGTCGTCCCAGATTAGCCTGTGAACTCCACACAAGCTAATCAGGGACGACACTTTCCGCCTTAACTTGATTTTTGCTAAGAAGATACTTTGTTTAAACGGAAAATATCGTACAAGCGGAATGCGTCGTCCCTGATAAGCCTGTGCGTACTGCATAGGCTAATCTTGGACTACACTTTACGCACATGCACTAAACCCCATTATCACAGAGCACGGTCCATATGTTTCCAACTGCATAGGACGCATTCCCGCTCGATGATTTGTAGTACACCACAAGAAGCTTTATCTGTTAAAAACAAATTAGATTTAATTTATATTATTATTAATATAATTTTACGCTCCGTTATAAACGTTCGCACCACGGATATACATGTATATAATTATGTTTAAGTATGATATGTTTATAAAATGAAAACAACTTTGTCATACAATCATTTATTAGGAAGAGCGTTTTGAGTCCATTAAATATAATTAAATAAGAATTATAGAACCGGAAAAAAAGTTTACAAAAACATTATCGCAATCCATAACAGTGAACCTGCACATTTAAATGTGCCTTTGTAACCCCCGTCTATGTAATGCGAAATTTTAATTAATTTGCATTGTATAAAACGTGTCACATGCCAACAGTCTTGGAAACTAGGGTTCATGCTCAGTGTTTTATCTGAGGCAGACTAACCTCATCCGCGATGTACTGTCCCGGGAACAAGCTCAGCGCCTTGTGTTCAAACTATTCATAAATCACGGTCGTTTTTCCCCCGGAAAAGCTCAGCGCCTTGTGTTCAAACTATTCATAAATCGCGGTCGTTTTTCCCCCGGAAAAACTCGGCGCCCTGTGTTCAAACTATTCATACATCGCGGTCGTTTTGCGCCTTGTGTTCAAACTATTCATAAATCGTGGTCGTTTTTCCCCCGGAAAAGCTCGGCGCCCTGTGTATAAACTATTCATAAATCGCGATCGTTTTTTCCTCCGGAAAAACTCGGCGCCCTGTGTTCAAACTATTCATAAATCACGGTCGTTTTTCCCCCGGAAAAGCTCGGCGCCCTGTGTTTAAAATAGACGGGCGAGTCTGGAGCAGTTAAAACTCCAAGATAGATAGACTACTTTTTTGCTAAAGCATTTTGGTAAATTATACCCTAATGCATATAAATGGACAGAAGCGCTGTTGAGAACATTGTTAACAGGTTTATCGTTTGAAGTGATATTGCGTTTGAATTAACGACATCATTTATCCCCACGCGAACGATTGTCACATGCCATATTTTTACGTCACGACATTCTAACCATTTTTAAATGACAAATTGCTTGCTAAAAGTAGGCATCAGGAAATATCCTAAGTTTGGAAATACCCTAAGCTGCCCTTATATATGCAACACAATTTGCAATAATGTTTATTAGTTACGTTTGCATTTTCGTGAACATTTCGTTTTCGAAAATGGAACTTTTAACTTTGGGTAAGTTTTTTAAAAATAAATATAATTGACTTATATACTCATGTTTGCTTTCATTTGAATTTAAAGTGATGTCTATTTAATTTACCCCCTCATTTTACTAATGTTTAATAACGTGTTTTATAGTATTTCAAATGTATCATTATTTTCGATATATTGTTTAAAAAATATAATGCAAACAGTTTTAATTGAAATGTATTTTGAAAGAAGCGCTCCTTAACTAGTGTATTACGATTCTTACCTTAAAGGCAACCAAGCTTTATTTGTACAAATTTTAATTTAAGATATGTTTGTTTTTTTAGAAATGTACCAAAATACCTATTGAAATGTATTATTGAAAGAAGCGCTCCTTAACTAGTGTATTACGATTCTTACCTTAAAGGCAACCAAGCTTTATTTGTACAAATTTTAATTTAAGATATGTTTGTTTTTTTAGAAATGTACCAAAATACCTACAAGAATATCGTATGAAGATTTCCTTCCCCAAAACTTTAAAATATCGGTCAAGAACAATTTATACTAAATAATATCTCCGCGTGATATGTATTGATATATAGTTTCGTAAGTAACTACACGAATGCGGTCAGATTCCTTTTAATATGTTTCCCTTTTTCTGTAATTTTCCATTTGCAAAAACAATTTTTCGTTTTACACCCCAAATGGAAGATCATTGCTTAAGCTAAACAAGCATGACAATCATATTGATATCTTCGAATGCTTATAACAAGCGGTGTTCAATGACATTGGTAGTGAAAAATAATGCAGTTTTTTTTCCATTGTTTTGCGATACAATGAGAGCCTTGTCATGCGAAAATGTGTTGTATATCATATGCGGCTAGCGTATTCTTGTCTTGAGCTACCATGTCCGCTATACATTCGCGCAAGGTTTCGTAGTCTCGTTTGCAGAAAGGGCATTTCTTAACCAGACTGCATGATTGCGCAGGCTGGTCAGGATCTACGCTGGCCGCATATGGCATAATACCCATTTTCGAGTTAACTTCACGTAAACTAATAGCTTAATTCGGCAGTTAAATGCACGCACAAGAACGATTAATTCGGCAGTTAACAGCACGCAAACAAACGGCTAACTTCGGCAGTTAACTGCAAGCAAGCTAATATTCAATACCGGTATATTCTAAAATTGTACTAGTATGCTTCATACTGAAATGTAGATGTTATTCAAACGCATTTAAGGAAACTGAAGTTATATTTAGACAAAACGTATGCTAATAAGCAAAAGTAAAGAATCATTAGATATTTCACTTAAAGGGATTTATACAGCCTACCAAATTTGTTTTACAGATAATGATTTATATGTACAGTCGGTGATTTAGGGTAAATTTGATAACTTGGAGCAAACATCTTTAACACGTTACTTAACATGTCTTTGTATTAAGCATTTCAATATTTATCCGGGCATATTTTTACCATTGTCAGGTACTTTTCGTGCTTCCTTCTTTCAGGAACACGTTACAATAATGTCTCATTTAACCCATTTATGCCTAGTGGACTCTCCCATCCTTCTAAATTGGATTAATTTATTTCCAAAATTAGGGATGTCTAGTATATTTATTTCTATATTTAGAATATTTCTTACAGAAATTCCTTTAATCAAACAGCCCAGACCCTGATGAGACGCCGCATCATGCCAAGGCCTTTTTTCTAGACGCTAGGCATAAATGGGTTATATAAACGAGAGAAGGCCATTAGGCCAGAGTTTTTTGATAAAAAGATTTTCGGATTTTTTTTTCTAAAAGTGTCGGGTAGGAGGACGGAAAAAAAAAGATGGGTGACCAAATATGCACTCACTTAAAAGATGTTATGGTATGAAGTTCTTTTTAGTAAGCAACCGCAGTGATTTGTTTCAAACATGTTGATTTGCTAAATGATTATAATCAGACTGTAGGTCTTGATTTGCAGTTTTTAAATCAGTTTGAATTTTCTTTTGTCCAAAATTAACTTTTTGGTGATTTTTTTTTTGGCTGAGCATTTTAACCATAGTACCTGTGCGTTTTTCGTGCGTGGAACAAAATAACTTTGTTTGCTTTCATTTGAATTTATTTTTTTGTTTTAATTGTCTCATTTGGTTGAAACTTGCCATCTCAATGTATTTTTTTCAGAAGGAATCCATTTTTGGCATTAAAAATACCTTTTCTCAACAAACAACAAATAAGATATTGAGGTTTAAAAGAAACATTTAATAGTGTATTGTCCAGTAAAAATCAATACCGCAGACAAATACAAACAACATAATAAAACCCTTTTGCTCTTAAATGTATTAAACAACAGTAATGTTACTTGCAATACATGTGTTGTTTAAAAGAACAATTTCTTCCAGAGATTGAACAATATGTCATAATGTTCATAATTTGGAAAAAACACAATGGAGTCCTGAGGTAATGCACTCTGGCAGGTCGAAAACATCAAGAATGAACTTTCTCTCTACAGTATCCTCTCTGATAGGCCATACAAACACTGTCACTCAGTGTTCATTCTGGGCCAGATTGCTGGTTGGGCAATGACCCATCAACCATAAATTTAGTGGGCCATTTAAAGATTGTGTAGGATGCAGGATTTATGATCACTACCAGCTGCATGTCTATTCAGAGAACTTGTCCGAAAATCCGAAAAGCCGTTAACAAATGTGTTACTTTGACCATGCTTTTACGAATGTCACAAAACATGAAATTATTTTTGTCATCGTTTGACAACCACGTAAATTTTCTCTACCCAACCTTTCTCGAATTTATGATCATCTATCTTTTTCGAAGGTTTCAACAATTGTTCGCTTGAACCAGCAGACGATGAAGGCCTACTCGCTTTGGCCGAAGCATCTGCTGTTTTGCCACCTTCCTGATCAGAAGTTCTTTCACTTTCCCTTGTTTTTTTTGTTTAAAAAATGTAGGAGAGTTCGTCCCTCGCTTCTCTCCTTTCTGCTTTGACATGTTTTAACACTTTTTTCAAAAAACGTTGGAAAATCGCAACTAAATATGCTGACAAACGTTTTCAACACTTTCTGATGACGTAGACACAGTTTTCAGACATTTGACATCTATCAACCAATGAAAGTGCAGGATTCCACACCATGCGCCCGCGGTAGCCAAGCAACGGTTATTTTCCACCTACTCAGCAGACCCGTGTTTAGAATTCGCAGTACGATTCTATCGCTTTGTTTTTGAAAATTAAATCTCCCATTGATTTTATTTTTTAATGCGCCAATTTTATTATGTATTCGCCCGACTGGCCCACTGATATTATTTAGATTGCGCCCATTAATATTTCGATGCGGTAATCCCGCAATGGCGTTGCCCAGAATGAACACTGAACACCCCTGCTTTTCTTTCTTGCAAAATTAGTTTATTTTTATCACTAACCCATTGTTAAAAGAGTCAAGTTTTTGCAATTTTCACAGCGGATGCCACAGTGCCTTGTTGGACCAGGGAATTTCATTTTAGATACAACTGCTCATTTTTAGCCTGAAAAATAAAAATAAACGATTTCAAATAATTAATTTATTTTATTTGGACATTCATGGTTTGAAATCGTTTTAAAAACTGTTGATTTTGCGATTTTTGAACTTTTGGTACGAACTAGTCCGTAACAAAACCGAAGTTTCGTACTCATTAAAAATAACGAAAATACACGTATTATATGCACAAATTCTTCTCTACAACTGCATTAAACAACACATACAATTTTATTCTTTAAAATATGACCGTATTTGTGCGTCAAATATTGAAGATTTAAAGTTGATAGGCGTAAATGGGTTTCGCATTTCGGGCACCTGTTTACGGCTGTTGAATTTAAATCGTTCTTTTCGTATTGCTTTCATAATAATATTTAGTCATTTTAATACTATCAATTTGATAAAATTGTAAAGAAATAATAAAATATTAACTTACAAATCGATTTTATTCAGGATTTTATTTGACGGTTGCATAATTATTGAGTTAGCAGCATTGTGTACAAACCGGTCTTATTGACAATAACGTAGTGACGTCACCATCTATGTATAGAATGGAGTTAGCAGACTTTGCTGTTGAAAGCGTTGTAGCGTTCTTGAACAAACAATTATGGCGTAGCTTTTGGTAAATTCCTGCACAATTGAACTTTTTCTTAAACCCGGCACCCATTTCGTGTTTAAAAGCCACCTTTTGGCATCCGAAAAAAAATCGAGATTCAATTTTTATTTCTTTTTGGTTTCGTCAAAAATTAGAGTCGGCGGGTCCGAAAATCATTTTATTAAAAAGCTCTGGCCTTAGATAAAATGATGTCTAAAGAGATGATTTACCACATAGGTTTAAGCGTTATAAATTAGTATTCGCTAGGCATCAAATGCAACGAACATTATACATGACATCATGTTTGCCTTAGTAGTGCAATTTTAATTTATGAAAAAAATAATAGCATACAGAAACGTTATGAATTTCTGATTTTTTATAAGAATCATAAATTACAGAAACACTTATGGTACATTAAATGAAATAAACGATTCGATCTGTAAAATTGAAGTATGACAAGCGTTATATGAAAACTCTAACTTACATATTTCAGATTTCAGTCTCATTATGATTGAACATAAACTCGTACAAGCACTCGTGGTTTTATTCCTTTCTACATATGCAACAATTATCCGATTGTTTAACCCTTTTATGCCTAATGGACTCTCCCATCCTTCAAAATTGCATCAATTTATTTCCAAAATTAGGGATGTCTAGTATATTTATTTCTATATTAACATTTTTTCTTACAGACATTCCTGTAAGCAAACAGCGCAGACCCTGATGAGACGCCGCATCATGCGGCGTCTCATCTGGATCTACGCTGTTTGCCAAGGCCTTTTTTCTAGACGCTAGGTATAATTGGGTTAAGAAGTGAGGTAGCGGCATTTTCCAAGATCCTTTTCGAGGGAAGAATTAATTTTCTCACATTCATTTTTTTGCTTAGTTCTTTCTTATAACTTAATATTCTTTTAGATATTTACATACATTAGAAATTACTAATCTATCACATGAGACCAATTACTTGTGTAATTTATATACAGATGGGTTAATATAAAATATACGGCGTTTTTCCTTAAATCAAGGTAATCATTGATTAAAAAGCCTTTGCTTTTAAAGAATCAATTTGAGCCGTGCTCTGTGAATAAGGGGTTTAAATCATTTTCGTAAAGTGTCGTCACAGATTAGCCTGTGCGATCCGCACAGGGCTAATCAGGGACGACACTTTCCGCTTTTATACTTTTCGTTTCATGAAAGTCTCTTCTTAGCAAAAATCAAGTTTTGTCGGAAAGTGTCGTCCATGATTAGCCTGTGCGGACTGCACAGAGTAATCTGGGACGACACTTTACGTACATGCATTTAACCCCTATATCACAGAGAACAGCTCATTTAACCCTTTGCATGCTGGGAAATTTGTCGTCTGCTAAAATATCGTCTGCTGAATTTCTAAAATTAGCATTTTCTTCGATTTTTTTTTCTCAAAGACCTTCAAAATTCGGTTCCAGAACAGAAAGAGTTAAGTGTTAAAAACCTCTGCTTGCAGGCTATCGATTGGTGTTTTTCGGTCTCATAATGTGCACGTGCACTCGTGCCGATGACGACGAAATTGAGACTAAAGATAGTTCAGGTGAGTTTTGTGAGTGTACATTAAATATACTTATCAACAGATAAAATGAGTCCGTTATTCTTGAAAAAGAGTAAGTTGTAGAAAAACATAAATATATATGTAGTTTTATAGACAGGGACAACATTATTTCGAATTATATTTGACCTTTTTAGGAAAATGATTTCACCTGTACTCGAGAAGGTCACATATCGAACAAAGCATGTTATGCAATTCATCAGCCCTGACTTCGATTCCTTAAAGCAAAATTCAAAGAATAAATAAATACATGTATGTTTGTAAAACATTATTAATGACTCTCGGGCATCATATACATTAATGTACATCAATTTTGCGTGGCAAAAAACAAAACCATAACGTTTAGTACTGTATATAATGATTCAAACCTCTTGTAATATGTCCTTCTTGTCACTTTATGTTGGTATAATAGTTAGTTTGCCAGCTTCTCAGGTCTAGAAGACACTGTAGACAGTATCACATGGAATATTCTTGTTGTTCACGTATGAAGAATACATTGATCTCTTTAAACTTTAATGTACACGAAACAAAATCAAACACAAACTTCTCTCGTATTTATTTTTGTGAGTACTTATTCCAATAAGTTTATTTTGTTATATTTATTTTGTCTGAACCATCACGCAATTTCCCCCTTTGCAATAGATATAATGTTTCGCTTCAGATGGTGAAAGTGTGCTTGACGCAATGGTAGAGCATCTGCTTACTGATCAAGACAATACGGGTTCGTATTTTGGATATTTCACGTTTTATATCAACTATTTTTCTTACTATAAAAATTAGTGAAGTCTATTAAAAACATGTGAGATTTGAAAGCTGTCATATCTAATGTCATTTGAACAAATGAAAAAAAAAGTTAACAAGTCCATTAAAACGTGGATGGGAAAGATATTTTGATTAAATTATCGTACTTCAACGACGTGTTTCATATACTAGTATGCCATTATTTAAATAAATACAATAAATATATTCCTGACGTTTATTGCTACCTTTTTGCATGTTTCGTTGTGTGTTTTACAAAGTTAATATCGCCGTACTTTATTTTAAGATAACATACTTATTCAATGTATTTTTAATGGGGCTCGTTACTTTGAATTGTTTTAACGGATAAATAATTGTCTTGTTTCTTGCAGAAGACTGTCGAGTTTTTTTTTAGTGCTGCTTTATCGTTAAACTCTGTTATGGCAAACAATTACCTTGTGTTTTTGGGCGAGCTGGGGGCGCTGATTTTGTCTTGACTATCACTTGATTACCCATCTGCTTTTGATATTATGTTTCGCTTCAGATGGTGAACGTTTGCTTAGCGCAGTGGAACCGCATCTGCTTACTGATCAAGACAATACGGGTTCGTATATCGGCTAAATCACGTTCTATTATTAACTATTTTTCTTACTATAAAAATAAATAAAGTCTATTTAAAACATTTAAGATTTGGAAGCAGTCATGTCTAATTATATTTCAACACATACAAAAATCTGTTAACAATTTAATTAAAACGTGGATGGGAAAGAGATTTTGATTAGACTATCGTACTTCCACAACTTGTTTCATATATGCTATAATTCAAATAAATACAATAAATATGTCCCTGACGTTTTTTTCCTACCCTTTTTGTATGCTCAGTTGTTTGTTTTTAACAAAGTGAATATCGTCGTATTAGATTTTGAGATAACATACTTTTTCAATGTATTGTTAATGGGGTACGTTACTTTAAATTGTTTTAACGGATACATATTTGTTTTGTTTCTTGCAGAAGACTTTCCTTTTTTTTTAGAGCTGTGATATCGTTAAATTTTGTGACGGCAAATATTTATCGTGCGTTTATGGGCGGAGTTGGGGCTCTGATTGTGTCTTGACTATCACATGATTACCCAATCTGCTATAGATATTATGTTTCGCTTTAGATGGTGAAAGTTTGCTTGGCGCAGTGGACGCGCATCTGCTTACTGATCAAGACGATACGGGTTCGTATATCGGCTAATTCACGTACTATATCAACTATTTTTCTAACCATAAAAAATACTTTAGTCTATTAAAAACATTTAAGATTTATAAGCAGTCATGTCTAATGATATTTCAACACATTCAAAAATCTGTTAACAATTCCATTAAAAACGTGGATGAGAAAGAGATTTTGATTAGATAATCGTACTTCCCGAACGTGTTTCATAATTATATGCTATAATTAAAAAAATACAATAAATATGTCCCTGACGTTTTTTGCTAACTTTTGGCATGCTCAGTTGTTTGTTTTTAACAAAGTGAATATCGTCGTAATTGATTTTGAGATAACATACTTTTTCAATGTATTTTTAATGGGATACGTTTATTTAAATTGTTTAACGGATAAATAATTGTCTTGTTTCTTGCAGAAGACTGTCGAGTTTTTTTTAGTGCTGTTATATCGTTAAACTTTGTGACGGCAAACATTTACCTTGCGTTTTTGGGCGGGGTGGGGGTCCTGATTTTGTCTTGACTATCACTTGATTACCAATCTGCTATTGATATTATGTTTCGCTTCAGATGGTGAACGTTTGCTTGGCGCAGAGGAAGCGCATCTGCTTACTGATCAAGACAATACGGGTTCGTATATCGGCTAATTCACGTTCTTTTATTAACTATTTTTCTTAATATAAAAATTACTTAAGTCTATTAAAACATTTAAGAATACAAATTTTTAATATTAATCTGCAAAATATGTTCACGTATGAAGAATACATGTGATCTCTTTAAACTTGCATGTACAAGAAACAACATCAAACACAAACTTCTCTCGTATTTATTTTTGTGAGTACTTATTCCAATAAGTTTATTTTGTTATATTTATTTTGTCTATACCATCACGTGATTACCCCCTTTGCAATAGATATAATGTTTCGCTTCAGATGATGAAAGTGTGCTTGACGCAATGGTAGAGCATCTGCTTACTGATCAAGACACTACGGGTTCGTATTTTGGCTATATCGAGTTCTATATCAACTATTTTTCTTACTATGAAAATTAGTTAAGTCTATTATAAACATGTAAGATTTGAAAGCTGTCATATCTAATGTCATTTGAACAAATGAAAAAAATATGTTAACAAGTCCATTACAACGTGGATGGGAAAGATATTTTGATTAAATTATCGTACTTCAACGACGTGTTTCATATACTAGTATGCCATTATTTAAATAAATACAATAAAAATATTCATGACGTTTATTGCTAACTTTTTGCATGTTCCGTTGTGAGTTTTTAACAAAGTGAATATCGCCGTACTTGATTTTAAGATAACATACTTATTCAATGTGTTTTTAATGGGGCTCGTTTCTTTAAATTGTTTTAACGGATAAATAATTGTCTTGTTTCTTGCAGAAGACTGTCGAGTTTTTTTAGTGCTGCTTTATCGTTAAACTCTGTGACGGCAAACAATTACCTTGTGTTTTTGGGCGAGCTGGGGGCCCTGATTTGTTCTTGACTATCACTTGATTACCCATCTGCTTTTGATATTATGTTTCGCTTCAGATGGTGAACGTTTGCTTGGCGCAGAGGAAGCGCATCTGCTTACTGATCAAGACAATACGGGTTCGTATATCGGCTAATTCACGTTCTTTTATTAACTATTTTTCTTACTATAAAAATAAATTAAGTCTATTAAAAACATTTAAGATTTAAAAGCAGTCATGTCTAATTATATTTCAACACATACAAAAATCTGTTAACAATTCAATTAAAACGTGGATGGGAAAGAGATTTTGATTAGACTATCGTACTTCCACAACTTGTTTCATATATGCTATAATTCAAATAAATATTCCCTGACGTTTTGTCCTACCCTTTTTGTATGCTCAGTTGTTTGTTTTTAACAAAGTGAATATCGTCGTATTAGATTTTGAGATAACATACTTTTTCAATGTATTGTTAATGGGGTACGTTACTTTAAATTGTTTTAACGGATAAATAATTGTCTTGTTTCTTGCAGTAGACTTTCCATTTTTTTAAGCTGTGATATCGTTAAATTTTGTGACGGCAAATATTTATCTTGCGTTTATGGGCGGAGTTGGGGCTCTGATTGTGTCTTGACTATCACATGATTACCCAATCTGCTATAGATAATATGTTTTGCTTCAGATGGTGAAAGGTTTCTTGGCGCAGTGGACGCGCATCTGCTTAATTAAGATAACATACTTATTCAATGTATTTTTAATGGGGCTCGTTTCTTTAACTGATCAAGACGATACGGGTTCGTATATCGGCTAATTCACGTACTATATCAACTATTTTTCTAACCATAAAAATTACTTAAGTCTATTAAAAACATTTTAGATTTATAAGCAGCCATGTCTAATGATATTTCAAAACATGCACAAATCTGTTAAAAATTCCATTAAAAACGTGGATGGGAAAGAGATTTTGATTAGATAATCGTACTTACCGAACGTGTTTCATAATTATATGCTATAATTAAATAAATACAATAAATATGTCCCTGACGTTTTTTGCTAACTTTTGGCATGCTCAGTTGTTTGTTTTAAACAAAGTGAATATCGTCGTATTTGATTTTGAGATAACATACTGTTTCAATGTATTTTAAATGGGGTATGTTTATTTTAATTGTTTTAACGGATAAATAATTGTCTTGTTTCTTGCAGAAGACTGTCGAGTTTATTTAGTGCTGTTATATCGTTAAACGTTGTGACGGCAAACATTTACCTTGCGTTTTTGGGCGGGGTGGGGGTCCTGATTTTGTCTTGACTATCACTTCATTACCCATCTGCTATTGATATTATGTTTCGCTTCAGATGGTGAAAGTTTGCTTGGCGCAGTGGAAGCGCATCTGCTTACTGATCAAGACGATACTGGTTCGTATATCGGCTAATTCACGTTCTATTCTATTTTTCTTACTATATACATTACTTAAGTCAATTAAAACATTTAAGAATACAATATTTTAATATTAATCTGCAAAATGTGTTGCATATTACTAGTATTTGATATTATTCGAAGAATTTGAATAAGGATTGAAAACTTCGGAATGTGTACTAAATACAGCGTGCATGTAATTTTGCCTATTAAACGAAGTCGCTCAATATAACAATGACAACAACAACAACAACAACAACAACTCAACAACGAAATGTTTCTTTCTGCTTAAATGAAAATGAAGCGATCGAAATAGTATAATGAATAGTAACAAACAAAACAAGAAAAAATATATAACTTTGATCTTAGTCCGAATGAAAAAGTCATTCAGTCTCCTAAATAGTAATGATGTAAGGATAACGTTAATTAAAACAAGAGCATTTAGGTTGTCATTCAGTCAACTGTTCCATAAACATTTTCTTCAGGAGAAACCTCCATGAATCTTGCCAATAGCCTTTCAGCGCATGCCGTGCACACCATAACAGGTACGTACAAATTGACAAATAAGAATTTGCTGTTTAAGCCAATCACTCGGAATTTTTCCATGTTTTTCTGTAAAATTCACCGTAAAGTTGTGTTCGTTTTTTGGAATGTTGTGACGGACCTTCGTCGTAATGTTATGGTTTGTCGCAGTCCGTAAAATTGTGTTTTTCTTGGAAGAAAACAAGTGGTCACCATCTTGTGTGAACGGTAAAACTGGTTTTTAAAACAAGGTAGGTTTTTAAACTTGAAAAGTAGACCCTCGTTATCCTTGAAATACCTTTTTTTCAAAAATTCTGGAAAAAGCTGCTTTAAACCAAATTAATGATCATATTGAGGCTAACAATCTCCTTTAACCATACCAAAGGGCCTATAAACGACATCATGGAGTTGAAACGGCAGGGCTTAAAATGTATAATGACCATCTAGAAACCATTGATGAAGGACAAGTTACTAGCGTGGTCATTGTTGACTTGAGTGCAGCGTTCGACACCATTTATATCCCAATACTTATTCGTCTTCTTTAAAACGGATTTTGTTTTCATGGCATTTCCTTGAAATGGCTCAACTCCTATCTCACCAACAGAGCAATGAAAGTATTAGTCGAACAGTAACCATCTGAAACTGAACAATTGCTATTCGGTGTCCCTCAGGGTTCTTTTACCGGATTAGTTATATTTACATTTTATATATCTGCTCTCAACAGAGTTGTTCGTAAAAGATATGCGGATAACCATAATATGCCTTCAAAATTCAAACAGGTTATTCCGAAAATGAGTCAACTGTTTTTCAGCACCGATAAATGCATGGAAGATGTCATTAAGTAAATGTCAGCCTTCAAACTTAACAAAAATAAATAAAAAACTGAAATTATTAT
Source organism: Dreissena polymorpha (assembly GCF_020536995.1). Taxonomy (NCBI): domain Eukaryota; kingdom Metazoa; phylum Mollusca; class Bivalvia; order Myida; family Dreissenidae; genus Dreissena; species Dreissena polymorpha. Next base: position 54,325,272 of record NC_068363.1, on the reverse strand, counting down.
ATATCGGACCAGGCAACATTTGGAAAAACTGAGTACTTCAAGCGTGGCTTTCGGTGGTTGCAAGGTGAAATGTGTCAATCATGTAAGAGATATTGGTGTTATCATGACCAACAACTTAACGTTTACAAACACATCCAGAATAGCACAGCTACGAAATATCACAGGTATGCGTAAACATCATACAAAAGAGTCGGCAGCATTAGTTGCATTGTTTTTTAATTAATAAGCTATAGCAATTACAATATCATGCTGCTAGAGTAGTCATGAACGTCTTTTTGAAGAACCAATCACTGATCTTCTAAAACAGCTACACTTAATAACAGTAAAAGCAAGGGTGATGTTTAAGGTCTTAGTTGTAGTCTTTCGGGTAATCAATGGAACAGCTTCAATATACCTTAGGTAAAATGTTTGTACTTGCTCGATGACACTACAAATTAAGATCACAAAAGGAGATAACATTGTACATCACTGGACAACGAACACAATAGGCTGATAGATCTCTTGCCGTCGTCGGTCCAAAATGGTGGAACAATCTACATGAATACCTTAAGAAAAATCAATATAGAGCCGCGTTTAGATCAAGGCTGAAAACACATTTTTTTCTGCACAATTTTGCAAACCACGAATGTACCAGTCAAATTAATATAAAGTCTGACTATTTTTATAAACTAGAATAGTAATTTCTGATAGTTGTAAAGTTATTAAACATAAATGAATATTGTTTACAATTGTTCGTCTTACTGCTAAATTTGTAACCGTGGAGCGCAATAGAATATGTAAATAATTGCGTTATATTAATGCCATGTATTTGTATTTGATGATGATATAGATGACGATCGCAGCGATGATGATAGAGATGAAGATGGTACCGATGATGGTAGAGATGACGGTGGTAGCGATGATGATAGAGGTGACGATGTTAGCAATTATGGTAGCGATGGCGATAGTAGCGATGGTGATAACGATGGCGATAGTAGCGATGACGATAACGATGACGATGCTAGCGATGATGATAGAGATGACGATGTTAGCAATTGGGGTAGCGATGATGATAACGATGGCGATAGTAGCGATGGTGATAACGATGGCGATAGTAGCGATGATGATAACGATGGCGATAGTAGCGATGGTGATAACGATGAACGTAAGAAATTATTCACTGAACATCTACTATCGCAGCCTATAAATACTTCTTTAACTATGTTGTCATCTTTATTATACATTATCCTAAAATCTTTCTTTATTTATTCACATATTATTAAACGTTTATAATGATATCCATCTGTGAAGAGTAGCATGTGTATTGCTTTGCACCTGTTTGACTAGCAGTCGAATGGGCCGTCCGCAGATTTATATATATATAAATCTGCGGACCGCCCATTCGACTGAGAGTCAAATATGTATAAATCTGCGGACCGCCCATTCGACTGAGAGTCAAATATATATAAATCTGCAGACCGCCCATTCGACTGATGGTCAAACATTGTACATCTATGGACAACGAACACAATTGGCTGATAGATCTCTTGCCGTCGTCGGTCCAAAATGGTGGAACAATCTACATGAATACCTTAAGAAAAATCAATATGAAGCCGCGTTTAGATCAAGGCGGAAAACACATTTTTTTCTGCACAATTTTGCAAACCACGAATGTACCAGTCAAATTAATATAAAGTTTGACTATTTTTATAAACTAGAATAGTAATTTCTGATAGTTGTAAAGTTATTAAACATAAATGAATATTGTTTACAATTGTTCGTCTTACTGCTAAATTTGTAACCGTGGAGCGCAATAGAATATGTAAATAATTGCGTTATATTAATGCCATGTATTTGTATTTGATGATGATATAGATGACGATCGCAGCGATGATGATAGAGATGAAGATGGTACCGATGATGGTAGAGATGACGGTGGTAGCGATGATGATAGAGGTGACGATGTTAGCAATTATGGTAGCGATGGCGATAGTAGCGATGGTGATAACGATGGCAATAGTAGCGATGGTGATAACGATGACGGTGGTAGCGATGATGATAGAGATGACGATGTTAGCAATTGGGGTAGCGATGATGATAACGATGGCGATAGTAGCGATGGTGATAACGATGGCGATAGTAGCGATGATGATAACGATGGCGATAGTAGCGATGGTGATAACGATGAACGTAAGAAATTATTCACTGAACATCTACTATCGCAGCCTATAAATACTTCTTTAACTATGTTGTCATCTTTATTATACATTATCCTAAAATCTTTCTTTATTTATTCACATATTATTAAACGTTTATAATGATATCCATCTGTGAAGAGTAGCATGTGTATTGCTTTGCACCTGTTTGACTAGCAGTCGAATGGGCCGTCCGCAGATTTATATATATATAAATCTGCGGACCGCCCATTCGACTGAGAGTCAAATATGTATAAATCTGCGGACCGCCCATTCGACTGAGAGTCAAATATATATAAATCTGCAGACCGCCCATTCGACTGATGGTCAAACATTGTACATCTATGGACAACGAACACAATTGGCTGATAGATCTCTTGCCGTCGTCGGTCCAAAATGGTGGAACAATCTACATGAATACCTTAAGAAAAATCAATATGAAGCCGCGTTTAGATCAAGGCGGAAAACACATTTTTTTCTGCACAATTTTGCAAACCACGAATGTACCAGTCAAATTAATATAAAGTTTGACTATTTTTATAAACTAGAATAGTAATTTCTGATAGTTGTAAAGTTATTAAACATAAATGAATATTGTTTACAATTGTTCGTCTTACTGCTAAATTTGTAACCGTGGAGCGCAATAGAATATGTAAATAATTGCGTTATATTAATGCCATGTATTTGTATTTGATGATGATATAGATGACGATCGCAGCGATGATGATAGAGATGAAGATGGTACCGATGATGGTAGAGATGACGGTGGTAGCGATGATGATAGAGGTGACGATGTTAGCAATTATGGTAGCGATGGCGATAGTAGCGATGGTGATAACGATGGCAATAGTAGCGATGGTGATAACGATGACGGTGGTAGCGATGATGATAGAGATGACGATGTTAACAATGGGGGTAGCGATGATGATAACGATGGCGATAGTAGCGATGGTGATAACGATGGCGATAGTAGCGATGATGATAACGATGGCGATAGTAGCGATGGTGATAACAATGAACGTAAGAAATTATTCACTGAACATCTACTATCGCAGCCTATAAATACTTCTTTAACTATGTTGTCATCTTTTTTATACATTATCCTAAAATCTTTCTTTATTTATTCACATATTATTAAACGTTTATAATGATATCCATCTGTGAAGAGTAGCATGTGTATTGCTTTGCACCTGTTTGACTATCAGTCGAATGGGCCATCCGCAGATTTATATATATATAAATCTGCGGACCGCCCATTCGACTGAGAGTCAAAAATGTATGAATCTGCGGACCGCCCATTCGACTGAAAGTCAAATATATATAAATCTGTGGACCGCCCATTCGACTGAGAGTCAAATATATATAAATCTGCAGACCGCCCATTCGACTGAGGGTCAAACAGGTGCAAAGCAATTTGTGCTGTTATACCGTTAAACTTTGTGACGGCAAACATTTACTTGCGTTTTTGGGCGGGGTGGTGGTCCTGATTTTGTCTTGACTATCACTTGATTACCCATCTGCTATTGATATTATGTTTCGCTTCAGATGGTGAACGTTTTTTTGGCGCAGTGGGAATACAATATTTTAATATGAATCTGCAAAATGTGTTGCATATTACTAGTATTTGATATTATTTGAAGGGTGGTGGTCCTGATTTTGTCTTGACTATCACTTGATTACCCATCTGCTATTGATATTATGTTTCGTTTCAGATGGTGAACGTTTCATGGCGCACCGGGAATACAATATTCTGGTTACCTTTCATTTGGCGCAGTGGGAGCGACTGATCAAGACAATACGAGTTTGTATATCGGCTAATTCACGTTCTATTTTCGACTATATTTCTTACTATAAAAACTACTTAAGTTTATTAAAAGCTTTAAGACTACTATATTTTGATATTGATCTGCAAACTGTGTTGCATATATATATATGACCCTAAGTGATTTTGAGATAAAAGATCAGTCGTCAAGATCACAGATGCATTCGATATTAATTAAATATGTGAGCAATATCAGATATTGACTTATTCGGCAGCCAAATCCGGGGACATACACCTTTTGCAAAGATTTGTGTGTAATAAATGATAGTCATTAGGCCACCATCATCCATTTAAGTTTTATGTAAATATACTCATTTTGTCGTTAAAATGTGTTTGCATTAACATTGTCCTCATCTCTGGCATTCGAATTATACATATATAAATCTTAATGCGAAATGTGTGTCTAAATACTTCGTTGTTCATGCTGAAAATTTGAAGCGACAGTTACTACTGTCCCGTGATAATTAATAGTTCGTTTACCCGTTGGATAAAGTAATAGCAAGTTTTATACAGCAAGTAATCTTTGAAGCTTATTTTATCCTTATGAAAGTTAAGACTTAGGACTTCTTCAAATGATATAAATTAATTATATGTGTCTGAATGAATAAGTTAATCAAATCCTCTGAACACATACAGATATAATGCACTTGCGTATAATGTTTTCGTATGCCAATCATGAAACATATAATGAAATTGCGTATAATGTTTTCGTATGCCAATCATGAAACATGTCCACACGTTGAGTAAACATTGGTAATATTTAATAACATGCTGAAACGTCTTTCGATAATAATATATAAAACATAATTAAATTAATGAATATTCAAAACATTAAATTATTTATTTGATTCCCTCCCATCGACACACTCTATTTTTGTGCCGACTCTAAAAGTATTGTGTTCTAGGCTCGGAAATATTTGTTAACGTTAATATGTAAATAAATAAAGGCTGCATATATATTTGGAAGATTTCTGTCTTAAGTAAAGTGTTCAATAAGTCATGTATGCTTAAAAAGTTGGTTAATGAAAGAGTTCGTCAATAGCTTTGTTTTGTGATGATTTCATTTGCAGTAACTGTTTTTCAACTTCAGCACTTCTACCTTCCGTAACAACGTCTATTCGAACATCGTCGACAACAACACCAACGCCGACGACGACGAGAACTACCACCACACAAGCAGCAACAACAACGACGAAAAGCACTCCCAGTGAGGACCATGTTCTAATTGATTAATAAGTTCATTTTAAATTCGTTATTTGGTCAATATTCATCTGAATGATGATAGTAAATCCTACACTGATATAATTGGTGAATTCGAAGTAAAATACGCATCTACGATATGTTTGAATATTAAGTGTTTATATATATGAACATTCGTTCATGCTATATTATACCTTTTTATAAAAAAATGATTTCGCCTGTACTCGAGAAGGTCAAATATCGAAGAGAGCATGTCGTGCAATTCCTTTTAGCAAAACTCTATGATTAAATTAACATGTTGGTTTATACATCAGTGATGACTATTTGACATCATATACATGTATGTACATGTATTTTCGCAGCCAATAACTATTTTTTTTTAATATGTAGGATAAGTATTTCTTTGACCCTGTTCGCCTTTCAGTCGAATTTGCGGTCCGCAGCTATATAAGTCTTAAGGGAAAGATGACCCTTAGTGATTTTGAGATAAAAGATCAATCGTTAAGATCACAGAGGCATTCGATATTAATGAAATATGTGAGCAATTCCAGATATTGACTAATTCGACATACATCAATTGCAAATATCTGTTGTGTAATAAAGGATAGTCATGAGGCCACCACCATCCATTTAAGTTTAATGTAAATATACTCATTTTGTCGGTAAAATGTGTTTGTATAAACATTTCCCTCATCTCTGGCATTCCAATTATATAAAATATATCAATCTTAATGCTAAATTTTTGTCTAAGTACTTAGTTGTTCTTGCTGAAAATTTTAAGCGACACTTACTACTTTCCCGTGTTAATTAATGCCAGTTGTTAGTTGACCCGCTGGATAAAGTAATAGCAAGTTTTATACAGCAAGTAATCTTTGAAGCTTATTTTATCCTTATAAAAATTCATTAATTGATAAAAATTCAGCTGAATGATAACATTTAATCTTGCACTGATATAACCAGTAAATTCCAAGTTAAATACGCATCTACGACATGTTTGGCTATTATATGTTTATGAACAGGTTTTCTACAAAGTTGAAAATGCTTTTTATGAGATTCATGTATAGCGTGCGGCGGGCGCGATGGTGGCGTCAATCAAGTTTTTCCATTTCAGCACTCCAACCTTCCGAAACAACGTTTTCTCGACCATCGTCGACAACATCGCCAACGCCGCCGACGACGAAACCTACCAACACCACAAAAGCAGCAACAACAACGCCAATGCCGACGACGACGAAACCTACCACCAGCACAAAAGCAGCAACAATATCGCCAACGCCGACGACGACGAAACCTACCACCACCACAAAAGCAGTCACAACAACGCCAATGCCGACGACGATGAAAACTACCACCACCACACAAGCAGCAACAACATCGCCAACGCCGACGACGACACAACCTACCACCACCACAAAAGCAGCCACAACAACGCCAATGCCGACGACGACGAAACCTACCACCACCACAAAAGCAGCAACAACAACGCTTATGCCGACGACGACGAAACCTTGCAACACCACAAAAGCAGCAACAACATCGCCAACGCCGACAACAACGAGCACCACTACCGTCACAAAAACAGCAACAACAACGACGAAACGCATACCCAGTGAGGAACCATGTTCCAATTGAATAATTTATCTCCTTTAAAATTGATTAATCGACAAAAACTCGGCTGAATGATGAATTTTATTCATGCACTGCTATAATAAGTAAATTTCAATTTAAATACGCATCAACGATATGTTTGACTATTAAGTGTTTATAACCAAGTTGTCAACAAAGTTGAAAATCCTTGCTATGAGATTCAGATATCGCGGGATGCGGGCGTGATGGTGGCGTCAAACTATTGTTTTCGGATTTTTAACTACACGTGGCATACAGGAATTCTTTTGATATTGAGCAATATAGTAATAGGCCGTCAACATTTAATTATCAATATAATTTCATAGGGATCTGATTTAAATATTAAGATAACGCAACCTTTTTTACACGGAAAGAAAGCGTCACGCACTGGACGATATTAATTCAATCAATTAAACCACAACCAGAATCTTAGACTTACGAATAAAGAATGACTTACACTCAAGAAAACCCCCCATTTCTTTTCAACTACAGAAGATACTAATAAAGTTAACGTTTGGAATGAATTATAAACTTAAATATTCGAGCGATTGTTTGGGGTTTTTAAAACATACGAGATTCATATATTTCATTGATGTTTTCAGGCGTGTGTTCCGGTTGCATATTTGAACGTGGGATTGGCTTTATGATCCACGAAACCGAGTGTGACCTCACCATCATATGTTACAAAATCGGCACCACCGTACGAAGTGTAGTGAGGCAGTGCCGAGTCGGAGAGTTTTGGGACCAGACAGTGCTCACGTGCAGAGCTTCAAAGGATGTGACGTGCAAAACAGGTACTCGTTGAGTTCGTTTCGGCATGAATGAAACCTTTCTTATCACTATTTATAAGCAAAAAATCATTCCCCGGCACAATTTTATCATGGGAAGATTATCGTAATTTGAGTCACTGCATTTAAATGGTCAACGCAAAGCAATTGTTTTACAAACTGCATGGACTGTTACCACTATCTCCAACTCATGTTCACTATAGAAAAATAAGTGAAAACGTAATTTTAATAAAATAATTTACTGATAAATGTTTTAAGGAGATAAACCGCATTTAAACCCTACAGTTCACTTTATGGCGCATTGACTAAATGTATGTTTTGACCTTTACGTCAATGACATCGGCTCTACCTTTTTTTGAAAACAAAAATAATTGTATATCATTTGCCCCAAAGCAGGTAAGGTAATAGTAATAATTTTTTGCATATTTGTAGACTCGATACCTGTATTGTATGATAAAAAAACACAGGGACAAATAAGTATCTTGTTTGGTCAACTCAATCTTCTTACTTATGAGAGCCTTCATATTGTCACTTCTTTCTTTACAGCAAATCATTCTACACATATGTGTAGTAAAAAAATTGTGTGCGTACAAATGCATTATCCAATTTAAAATAAGAACTTCAAATTATTGTAAAAATATAGACCTGGCTCCTAATAAAATGGTATACTTTCTTTACTAGATTCCTGACCTGAATTACGCATTAAAAAATTGGAACATTGTCATTGGCCTCAAATGTGTCTGGCCATTATGACAGGATGTCATGCGTTGTCGAATATGTCTTGCATACCTTAATAAATATATAAAACGATGGTTTGTTGCAGTTCAATTTGTATTTGATTGCACTTAAAACGAAATTTTACAATCTGAATCGTTTCGTCAAGCTGTAATGTCTTCTGCGATGTGAAAGAAGCCTCAGTTTTACTATGACAAAATACTTTCAACTAATTATGCTCTTTCAAAAAGAACACTATCTGAAGGAAGCTCGAGTAAGACGCTGAGTTTTTAAATCATCAATATAAATCCGTACCGATATAAATTCACCCTGAATTTTTAATTGAGGCCGTTACTTTAACAGACATCTGTCGCAACAAGACGCTCGGATACAGGTACGCTCACAAGTCCAACTGCCGTGCTTACTGGACTTGCGAGGGTGGGGTGTCCGTGGGCCAGTGTTGTCCGAAAGGTCAAGGCTTCTCCGCACAGTACGGCTGCATAAACACACCGAGCTGTGTGGACTCATGCGATGATGAGGCTGTAGTTGTCGGTAGGTGTTGGCACGATTTTACCATGGAAAAATCATTTGTGTGAAAATTTCTTGCAGTCATTTAATTCATATATAATTATCAGAGATATTTTATGCTTTAAATGATGCTTAAAATGCTTTAAATGCCAGGTTTACAATGAAGTCGTGTAACAAATATTTGATATATTTGTGGAATACTGCGCTGATTGCATTTACCTAAAATTGGAATTATTTTTCTTACATCAGGAGTGGATTTATCATGAGTCCGTCATGAGTAGATGGGCAATTTTTGACGAACATATAAATTCGTTTTTTTTTAAATCGTGACTAATACCCCTATCACCATAATCACCACCTTTCTTTAAAAACATTAATATAGAGAAGATCGATTGATTTTAGTCTTCAATCGTTTTATATTTTTACCATTATGGTTGCCTCCTGTTAAATAAGGTGTTTGCTAATTTGACTACACATGAAATAAATACAATCTTGTATTGTAATAAGCACATGACACATTTCCTGTAGTTCATTTATATTTACTAAACATATTTATTTTCTTAAGACTGTATTACGAGGGCTCACATAGGTGTCAATTATACTGGTCTCCAAACAGCAAAGCGAACATTTCCACACCAAACATTTCCACACCAAAATCTCAGTATTAAATAAAACTTTTTTAATTCAATGCAGCGTGTGACAAGGAAGCTGTTGCTACGGATCGCCGGAAGTTCCGCCAGCTTGTTCCCGGCCGCGGTTGGGTGGAGATGAGTTGCGCAGTGGGAACTGCCTTCAGGCAGGACACGTGCGACTGCCACAGACCAGCCTGTGCATCCGCCCTGTCTGGTTAGGAGCTACGCTGTCTGCTGTCGATAAAGCTTGATATCTCTTTAATAATAGATTGTTTAACCTTTTTATTTTTATCCATAACAAATACAACACGACTTATGTACTTAATCATGATTATGAGGCTGCTGATCCGACGTATACTTGATGAAATGCCTATTAACCCATTTATGACTAGTGGACTCTACCATTTTTATTAAGTGGATCAATTTATTTCCTAAATTAGGGATGTCTAGTAAATTCTTTTAAGCAAACAGCGCAGACCCTGATGAGACGCCGCATCTACGCTGTTTGCCAAGTTATTTTTTCTAGACGCTAGGCACAAATGGTTTAATATTTTTTGTTCTACTAAGTTACGAAATGTTCTTATTGTCGAGGTAAATCTCTCTTGCTTTTTTCAGGTTTCCTTGGCGCTTTGTGCATCTGATTGACAGATTTCAAGGCATTAACAGTTGAAAAACTGGCTCAATACATGGCTCAATGCGAAAGCACTCCTCGTCAATTCCGGACAATACATACTTATAACCAATTATGTAACATTATTTAAGATTAATATTGCAGAAAATGCGTTTAATGGATTCCTATAATATGAAAATGAATATAATATTATCCAGGACTTATAATAAAATATCGTTTGCTAATTTTTATATAGCTAAAACAATATGTTGTGGATAGAAAAATAAAATGAAAATGTGTAATCAGAGTTATTTTTTTTAGTTGCACTTGAACATCATACCTATTTCAGCATAAGTATAAATTCAACAATTAAGCAATGACAAACAAATACGTGAGAAAATGTTGGAAAATTTCTATCTCTCTCTGTTAATCTAATACTGATTTAACTTGACTACAAAGTTATAAAAAAGTCATTAATAATTTTTGGGGCATTAATTTTCACATATAAAAAACAGTGTTATGCATTAGTTATGTATTATGATTTACGTCTTTCCCATACCCAAAATCGTTCAAACTCACTCAACTGTTTTAATATTTATAACCTTATTAAAAAAATGACATAAAAAATAGGTCACCAGGGTCGTTTGTTAACAAATGCAGTTTAACTTCATGTAATAAAATAAAGAAAAAAAATCCAAACAAGGTACATGGTAAAATTCAAAATTCGTGTTTTACGTATATATCTATATGCCAAAGCAAAAGTAGATACAGATTAAGATGAAAATACAAATAATGTGTATATAGATCTGTAAAATTAAGTTACTACAGCGTCCAAAATAAGATGAATACAATACATTTAAAGGGGCACATCAAAGGTATTAAGTGTGAATCTTGACATGACTTTACCAATGTATTGCTGTATGCAGGTGAAAAGCAGATTTAAATCTAAAATGAAAACACAAATTGTGATCATTAAAAGAAGGCAGTATCCTACTAAAAACAAAAAGTATATTATACAGTTAAAGGGGCATATCAGCGGTATTAACTGTAATTCTTCGCGTGACTTGACCAATTCACGACATTCAATTGTTATGCATACATGTATCTATAAGCAATGACATATTATTGGATAAGAAAATGTTAACGCAAAACAATTATATTGACACAGTTTATATACGATACAAACATTATCCAAAAAAGTAATTTACTTTTTGAAAACTGATATATATTACAAAAACTTGTGCATGTAAATTGAGAAACGGCAGAAGACAATAAGATGTCTATGTTAAACAATTATTCACTGCAAACACGAGCTTTGATATCTATAATGATTTTGGTAATTATAATAACTTATTATCTGAAATCAATTCTGAGCATTAAAATCTACATTAAATCGCTTTTTTTAAAGTGCATTATACATTTTTACGAAGTGTTGATTAGTTTTTTTTATTTGTTTTGGTACTCATAACATTGTATGTGTTTTTTTTGTAGGTTTCTAGAACTATCTTTTACCGATATAAAGAATGAAACAAAAATTGAGAATCGACAGTGTTTCAATTTTTCAGTTGCCTTTAAATAATACGATTATGTCGATGTGATTGTTTACCTCACAACTATTACATATAGGAAAACATTCAACACACAAATGAAACATTTTTAATATAAAATAGCGTTTCATTATAAACATGTTTTACTATGATTAAAATTTCATTTCATATAACAACAAACATCAAAGTAATATCAACAAATGATACGTTTTGGGGTTAATTTAAAAAAAGATAATTATTGATTTCAAACACAAAAATCGCACTATTCAAATACAATTTCTTATATTGATTTTATTACCTTCCCGCAAATAGATTTTATCCAAACCTACCCAAATGATGTTTACCCATTTCACGAATACGGGCCTTATCAAGTTCCCGTATGCTCAAGGTGGTTGCATGGCTTGTCTACATTAGTTCAACTTGTCATAAATACACAAAAATAAACTTAAAAAAATATTTATGTAGAATGGGTAAGATGCAGGGAAATTGTTAGATTTTTTCTGATGTGAAGTGTGTTTTCTAGATTTGTTTCACCCGCTGTACCAGCATGTTTTCAAATTCATTGCTTTACAATTGTACAGCCTAAAATGTTCGTGGTGCTCATCTTTTTTTCACGCATTTGCTAATACATATGAACAAAACATTTTCTTTCTAATCAAATTGGTAAAAGAAAAATATAATATGCAAACAAAAAGAAAAAAAAAAAATATCGCGTATATCTATTTGCAAGTTGAGCAAGATGTATTAGAGCGTCGTAAATAAATGCTATTTATTCATCATTGATTCTATGTAATACATGATCTCAAACAATCCCGCATGAAAGTTAATATCTTAACTCATTGTGTAAGAAATTAAATTTTTAAAAGTATTTCGATTAGTTGTTATGCGCAACATCAACTACACCTGATATTTTAAGTATAATTCATGCATAATAAAGTATATTTGTGTGACATGTTTCAAACATGTGATGATTCAATAACAATTTACTTTATGCGCATAAAAATTGTCCTTTTAAAGACAAACAAACAACTCCAATCATTAGGATGTACCGATAATTTTCCCGTATTAAGACTCATGCTTGCCGTTACAATCACGCTATGAAAATGGTTTGTGTCGTCTTAGAAATGATGGTCGATTCTTACTGTGCAGTTTGGGGGACACATATTGTTTAATCATTGTTCTTTGTTCATAAAAGTTGATTATCGGTGTTAATCCCAAATTTGATATCGTTTATCGTTTTTTTCGGTTTGTCCCGTTTTTATTCGAATATCCGAAAAGCATACACTTATTGCGCAATCGGTGTTATAGTAAAAACAAATTTGCGTGAAACTAAGCTGCCACGAAAGTCCGTATGCATAGCATACTCCTATTATATGGCCGATTTCGATTTTCTTTAGATAAATAAGTGTTTTAAAAGTGCCCACTAAAATTAACAAACAACAACAGGCATTGAAAGCATTGTAACTACAAACTTATCCCGTTATAGTTATGAATTGGTTTTATACCTATAGAGTTCATGAACAGTCTAACTTTAATTTAGCTAAAACACACGGGTGTAGACTCAAAATATAAGGAGCTTAACAAACATGAGTTCGGTATCATTTAAGAAGTATACTTCAATTATGAAATGTACTAATCAAAATGTTATAATATTGATAGCTAAAAACATGACTTTCTTTGTTTATAATTTAAAAATACATGCATTAGGCATGAACATTTAATAAATTCCAATTCTTCGACACCTTGTCCATTTCTCATAGGAATGAAGTATAATGAAAGTTTATTTAATCGATAATCTTCAATTTTGAAAAAAATGCAAAACAGAAAGTATAAATTTTCATCTTATATTTCATTTCTACTATACATAAAAAAGACGTGTATTAAAATTTGAATACAGTATACTGATTGTAGAAACATGTATTACAAAACAATACAACCGGCCAACGGCAACTGCCACTCACAAAAAGTGAATAATGTGTTCTGTGCCGATTGTCTTACTTATCTGAAAGAGTGCTTTTCTGTGAAATAAAAGTTCATTAAGTTCTTGGACGAAAAGGAAGACTGTAAAAATCATTATTTTAAATTAAATTTTCACATAAAATTGTAATCTTTAAAGGAGTAAATACTCTGTTATTGAAAAAAGAACGAGTTTGCCCGAAATGAATAATTTATTGGGTCATAAGAAGAAACTAGCGTGGTTTACGCGCCAAATTGTACCACTTAAGTTAGTGTCACATAAAAGCGTATCTTTAAAGTACAATCTTTATTAATACTTTTCTATTACATGTTATCTTGCGTAGTTTTCGGATTCATATGAGGGTACACTGAGAGAGAGAGAGAGACAGAGACAGTGACAGAGAGACAGAGACAGAGAGAGACAGAGACAGAGAGAGAGAAAGACACAGAGAGAGAAAAAGACAGAGAGAGACACAGAGAGAAAGAGAGACAGAGAGAGAGAGAGAGAGACAGAGAGAGAGAGAGAGAGAGAGAGAGAGAGAGAGAGAGAGAGAGAGAGAGAGAGAGAGAGAGAGAGAGAGAGAGAGAGAGAGAGAGAGAGAGAGAGAGAGAGAGAGAGAGAGAGAGAGAGAGACAGACAGACAGACAGACAGACAGACAGACAGACAGACAGAGAGAGAGACACACAGAGAAAGAGACACAGAGAGACAGAGACAGAGAGGGAGAGAGAGAAAAAGAGTGAGACAGAGAGACAGAGACAGAAAGAAACAGAGAGCGAAAGACAGATACAGGGAGACAGAGGGAAAGGGAGAGGGAGAGAGATTTTAAAGGTAGATAAGTCAAAGAGACAAGAAATTGATTTGAAGTAAAATTGTAAACGATTAGATGAAATGTTGTCTTAAAATGGAACCCTAGGAGAAGAAGTATAATCAAAAATATTTTCACGCATTACTGTTTTGTTGCTGACCTGCAGGGATTTCTGCACCTGCATGTAATTTCTTTGTTCGTGTATTGACGAGTGACGTTATCGAGACAGTGGACTTCTGAAATACCAGCGATCGTATGTTGTAGCTATCATGTACATGTTTGAAAGGGTTCATATTGTATTCGTTTTTGCCACATGGTACACATTTCATTAAATAAAATGATCAATATGATGATAAATGTTACTATCTTATTACTGTTAAACAACACATTGCTTATTACCACACATAATGTTGAACTACACTGTATGAACAACTAACTTTTTACATCACGTTTTGTATATAACACATAGTGTGTAACTCAATCATAATAACGCATTATGCTTCAGTTATTTATTGCAAAAAAATTGCTCGAATAGCTGATTGTAACACATTTAATTTAGCACAGTATACTTGAAGTATTCATTTATTAAAAGTCATTATGTGAAGGTAACTTGTAACACGCGTACTTAAAACGTATATAAAAAGAGCAAATTATATTGTTTACCTGTGTAGCTGCGGCAAGGGTTTATGTCTGATTTCACAGTTAATGCAAATTTCTCATTTCCTTCGGTCTTTTCGTTGAAACATCCACATTGTCGGATTATCTTGGTGCTCAAACAGTATTGTTGACATGCCAAAAAAATCATTTGTGTCATAAGCGCATAAGCAGCATCCCCATTACCATCCTTCTTACATTATTATTTGTATGTGTTATATTACTTTTAGTACGACTATCTTGGTCGTCATCATTACAGTCACAACCGGCATTACCACTACGAAACCATTGCCACTCAGACACTATAGACATAACAACATAAATTGAACTATAATCTGAACGTTATTAAGATCTGATAACATCGTATATCAGGTAAATGACATTTCGAACAATACAAGTATAAGTCTTGCTTCGTCCGATGACACCGTTATCTCAAACGTTTTTTACACCGCCCCCAACGCAATTGGTACAATAAAAGCCTATGATATGCCCAAATTAGTGTTGCCATGAAATAGTAACGGTTGGTACACATGTTATTTGTTTTAAGGATTTGACCTGTTTCACCTATTTGGGTTACTTAGGCTAGTCTGGTTTCAACAATAAAGTCAAGTCCGGATTAAGTCTATTTATGTTTTCCAAAGCCAACTTAAGCGCATGTCTACACTTAACAAAAAGCGTTTTGTTCTAAAAAATGTGAATTCATAAGATCAACTTAGCGGAAAGTATTCTAGCGTTTGACTTGAGATGATAATGAGAGAGCCATCGCTCTCTTCACCAACATTACAATTGTCAACATAGGCATCAGGAAATTCATCGAAATCATTGCGAGCATCAACATCTCCAAAGCCACCTGAAACAGAGCCGGCTATTTCGTAGAGCGCTGAACTATATATCCGAGGATGGCATGTTCTGCAACTTGTGTTGTTATTGGTCAAGACCTTATTTATACGACTATTCTCATCCACCTCTGATTAAAGTAGGAAGGTTTTCAGTAACTTGCATAGGTACATACATTACGTACTTGTAAAGCAATTAACAGGGGAAGTTTAAGTTTGTTAGCTGACCACCATTTCATTACTTAAATAATGTTGAACAAATACACAGCAAGAGAACAAACGAAAACCAAATCATACAGATCATCACCGCCTATAAAACAACGAGTGGTGTAATTGACATCGTCCTTACAGAACATCCTAGTAGTCACCATCAACATCATCACTTCAATAATACTTTAATTTCATATTATGCAGTATAGAATACTGGTAATTTAACCATTTTGCTATTGTAAAATAAAAACAAATACTACAATTGCGTTGAATACATCCTATGTTTAAAGCTTGGTGAGAAACCCGGAGCCACAAGTCTTGTGTGTCTGGAGTTTGGTCATGCAATCCGTTGTATGGCTATTGTCACTACCTCTGAATCGAGTAGAGAAGTTTACAATGTATGGCATATGTTCAAATAGTAACTATAAGCTTGCAGTCCTACTCACAGATAGATTTGATAATATGATCGCATTTTATGTTACTGAAATACTGTTTTTTTTTCAAAATCCAACTGAAAAAACAACAAACAAATGCATATACGATGTAACAGGAAAACTAAAAATTTTCTTTATGTATTCGACATCAAGTGACGCACCCTTCTGGAATATTCCCTGCCATACAGCTTCCTGAACTCTACTCCATCAATGCAGTTGCCATAGTTACCTCCCAGTCATGAAATGGTTACCTGAACAAAGACACATTGTGCGTTTTAATGTGCATATAATGAATGAACTTCATATAGTTATTTTCATTCTGGAAATACAAATTCTAAACACAAAAACTGAAGCGCTTTGATTTTGTTTTTTAAAGCTAGTTGGATCAAGCATTATATGTATACATTTATACAACAGGCACGTTGGCTGGTGTTTTAAAATAAGCATTTATTACTAGTTAAATTTCTTAATTTAAATCATAAAGGAACGTGGTGTTAAGCTATATTTTGAGGACAAGGACATAAATTTATTGTAAGCAATTCCTTTCATTGGTACACTGTAACGTTTGTTTGTGGAGTGTTGGCATATTAAACCTTAACGATACATGTATACGTTGCAAGTCATCAAAACATCAAAACCAATCATGAAATCCTCACACCTGCATCCATTCAGTAGGATGCGCATATGAAAGATGCAACTTTATAGAGTTTCTTGCGTATAATAATTGTTTGTAACCTAATTGTGCTGGCTTACAAGGAAGTGCATGTTCAGAGGATACTACCAGCTCGATGTCACTCTATTCTCCTACAGAATTTTCTGAGTATGAATTTGTTGTACAGCATCATTAAAGAGAAGACTGTGTGGTCAGGAGTGTTACCAATTTCAACCGTATATCCGTTTCAAACGAAGCCGCCGTGTAGAGGCCTTCATCCCCTGGGAAGGGCAATTCCCCCTTCTTCTGTACTTGTACCCTTATACCGTACCCTGTCGTGAATCCATTGAGGTATTCGCCGGCCTCCAGTTACATGACCGGCGATAGTCCTTGGGAATAAAACTGGCGTTTTACGTCGTATAACAAAACGAAGACCTTTCGATAAAAGTGTTAAAAGCAGCTTACACTATCAAGCTTATTACGTGAACTTAAATATATCAGTCGGCTTTCTGGACAAGACAGTGTCCGTAATTTGTAGACAATTTATATCAGAGACCACGCAGTGGTGGCTATTTTAACGGCAAAGTGACCGATTCGTGTCAATGACACAAAACATACTAATCGAGGAGGAACACAAAGACGTCATTTTTAAAATTATTTGAAACGTAAGATATCGGTTAATTGCTTTTATCGAAACGAATGCATGAAGTTATCGGTCGTATTAAAATTCAAACGCTGATAATACCGCAACTGGTATAAACAGACGATGAGCCGTATTCGATCGCATATGTGAGTGTGTGTTTGTGTGTGTGTTTTTCGAAGTTTGTGATGTCCTTCCCAGCCAAATGCACCGTTATGTGTGGACGCGGAGTGTGAACCAGCATTCTCACACTATAAGCTTACTAGACCTTCGAACGTTGGGACGAATTTTGAATACAACTGCAATTTCCAGCTGTTTAATGGTTAGTGAAAGATTTTCAATTTTTAGATTGTCGTGTACTGTATTGGGAAGCCGGAGTTCCCGGAGGAAACCCACATGTCAGGTAGGATGACCAGCAACCAAGCTCACATACTGCCGTATTCGTTTGAAACAATTCTCAGCGATTATTTACGCAGATATTCAGTTTATGACATATTAAACTTCAGATAGGTAACTTGAAAATGAATCGAAATACCATCAATACACTCTGCTGCGATACACTCTGCTGAAATTAAATGTTTAAAACTTGAAACAACAAACTGTTCATTCACCATCATGAGGACCAAATGAATTCATCGTTGTGAAACTGAATCAATATCATGCAAATCGCAGTTTACTTCCAGTAAAGATATGTAGTTAGCATGAATTCCTATGTAGATATGGAACAAAGGGGTTATTCATGTTTGTTATTTTTTTAGACGAATCTTTTTCTGTCATCAACAAAAGAAGCAAAGAAAAGTGTCTATTGTTATGTTTCGATCTTTGTTGGGATGATACCGTGTTCTCTCAAAGTGATCATGACTTGCCTCCTGTTGGTCCGCTCTTCTTGGCCAGGAAGAGTTTGTTGCTGATGGTCCAACAGTTTCCGTAATTCAATGTCTGGTAGAGCTCGAACATGCTGCAAACAGCAGCGGCCGTAAATTGGGGGTACATAGTGGGTAAGTATGTATTATACTGGCACAATATACATTCATTGATAATAGAAATACTTTATTTGCTTTAAAAAAGTAAATGCGTTTCAAAACAAACTTCAGTTTAATTGTGACACTGATACGCGTTAATTTAATTACGTTATTATTTTATAGTAAGGGTTAAAGTTTTTTTATAATCGGTGAAAAAAAAGTATTTATTAAAATGGTGTTTGCAATGTCGATGATTTGTGTTTTTCATTTATATAAACGTAAACACACATACAATTTAAACTGTTGCAGCATAGTACTAACCTTGCGTTACACTTTCGCTCGTTGAACATGCAGCTGATGAGCATATCGCTGATCTGGTGACCCAGTTCCTTTCGTTTATGACTAAAAACATAAATAAGAAATACATTTTGATGCATTGCTGTCTTTCAAGATGCTATTTTTCAAATGATCCTAAGACGATTACCTAGGATCCATTATAATACCAAATGAACTAAACTGTTCTTATCAGAAATTGTTCACAAAGTATTACTGTTTGCACTTTTTCATATCGGTATTAAGCACACATGCACCAGACCATATAGCCATGTTTTGTATGGAGCGGAATCGTTTTCGAACAAGGCCGAGATAAAAGAAATACTTGTCTGACCAAGTTTCTTAATACTTGGGCATACAGTTTGACATCCAAAATGTCAATCAGGTTTGATTATAGCCACATTAGAGGTCATAAAAGAAGGAACTATCGGCCTTTTTTATAAAAATGGATAGACGTATTGAACGATTGATTGATTTACCAGCTACACAGTTAAAACATAGCATTTCACTTGCAGCCAATTGAATCCACACTGGTTGATATAAACTCTAATTATTCGAATACTGCAATTATGTATGTGTTTATGTTACCGCCGTTTATTTGCCTTTATACAAATTATTGTTACGGCGCGCTGACCAAACCATTACATTTTGTAACTTACCACATTAAAATTACCAACAGTCCAAGACTGAAAATGACGTCATTTTCGCAAACCGTAGAGTGACCAAGAGATGGACGTTTTAACTTATACGAACTTGATGAAAGAAAATCTTCGCGAACTCGAAGCGAAACATGGCTCTGGCAGTCAAGGCATTGTGGCAACAGTCAGACTGATAATGCCTGAGTTTGTTTGTACATATTTATGCATTCAGAGGAAACTGGGTGGATGTAGCCAGTTTTGATCACTTTACATGGCGTCTCGTCGGTTTTCATTTTGAACTCTACTAAAGGAAATACGAAAAATTCACACATATTTGATGGTTTTAATATTTACATTTTCAAATAACCAAAGTAATATAAATACAGAAAACACAATTGATTTCTTTATCGCATATTTCGTGGTTCTTATACATGGTACAATTCATAATAGACTGTATTTCGATTTCCAAGTAAACAAAACAAAAACAAAATACCATTCTTTACTTATTTTTTACCGATTATTTATTTGTATTGATTATACAACCAAATAAGAAAGGCAATTCACTGTTCATATTTAAATCTGTATATTACGAAACTCAAGTCTATAAGAACTTTAACTCTACAGTTTTCTTGACTCGACCTTTAAAATCTTCGTGTATGTTGCGTGCATCATTCATTACAATAATACAGAGTACTGTTTAAGTAATTGGACCGATACATCTAACTCTTGCAAACGACTTTTACAGTAGTGTGAACGAGATACTTAGACAATGACACACGACAGAGCTGCGCCGGATTTCTATAATCGACCCGTTGCCGACATAAACGGCCCGTTGCCTTATGCCAGAAGGCCATTATGCGGCTAGGGCCGTTTAAAGACGTCCGGCCCAGATCTGCCGTGTGTTATCGTTAATATAACATATCAGACTATTTAGTTCCCTCACTTAAATTTATTACAGAACCAGCATTCCGTCATTTTATTTTCATCAAAAGATTACGCAATTTATGACGTATCACATATGACGTAATTTCTTTGACGAAACACACCATTTTTAGCAAAGACCTATACAATACTATAATGAATTCTATAGGTCTTTGGTTTTAGCTAGACTCTCTGGATTGTAGGGTCAACAATTCTGACGTGGAGCGGTTTTATTTAACATTTAAATGTTTTATAAGCAACGAACGAATCCAAAACATATTACGGATTGTGAGCTTGCCCTGCATAATTGGAAGCTTTTATAGGAATAAAATTATCGTAATCGCTCCGACAAGTCATTCGAGTTTGAAAATGTGTTTTGGTTACAGTGGTAAGAGTTCGATACAATCGTTTAAAAGTGTGAATAACATAAAATGGAATAGCACGTAAGACTGAATGTGGGCGCCGTTTTGTTCAATTGAAGTCGCGTGATCCGATTCTTTTTAGATATGAAAAATCGGCCCGGCTAAGCAGACCGATACGCCATTTTGTTACTATTTATAGCAACGATTTGTAATATAAGTGTATACTACATATCGTCACTATAAATAGTAACAAAATGACGTCGCGAGTGGGCCGTTATTCTTGTCTTGCGGGCCAGTATATTTCGGCCCGTTTAGCTGTTCCGATTTTTATATCTGAAAAGAATCGGATCACGCGGCATCAACTAAACAAAATGGCGTCCACATTCAGTCTAAGCCGACGGTGATCATAACAATTAAGGCACAACTCAACGACAAAAACTTAACTTAATTATAATGACACGTAGCACACAATTTGGATAATACAGATATCGATTGAAACTAACTCTTCTGTAAATTTGATTGATGCCTCTATCATGTCTATGTGAGCTTAAACAAGATTCATCAGACAGCAAAATGTATAGTAAAAAACACACTTGCTTCGATGACAACTTTAATCCGATGATTATAATAATAAAATTACAACGATGTGCATTTTCGTGTTCTGTTATTCCATACGTTTTTCTAAATTTAAAGTATACTTTTTAAACTTCCGAAGCTTCAAATTATGCATGACAAGCACACACTCCGCAATACGTTTTGGATTCTTCCGATGCTTACAAAATATTTAACTGTTAAATAAAACCCCTCTTTGTCCGAATTGTGGTCCCTGAAATCCAGACTCTAGCTAAAAAGGTATGTTTCGTCACAGAAAATACGTCACATGAGAACGTCATATATTTCGTAATGAAAATAAAAGCACGGAACGCTGGTTCTGTTATACAGTTTAGTGCAGAAACACAATAGTATGAAATGTAAAATAAACGAGAACTCGTCTATAATCGGCCCTTGCCGCATAATATCCTGCGGGCCAGAGGCCCGCGGGCCGTAATGTCGGTAGTGGGCCGACTTTAATCGTCTGGCCCAGATCTGCCGTGTGTTATTGCCTAACTAACTCGTGGTTGCGACTTATTATATCCGACGTTATAACACAATTTCTTTCTCAATTATAATGATATCCGTGTCCTATTGATAATGGGATGTCGAAGGATTGAGTCTCACTCTGGATACGCTCTGACATGGCGGGTCGTCTACCCGCTGCAGCCAATTGTATAAACAATTTAACCACGAGGTAACCGCAAAATCGCGGTTACCGCTGTGATTACCGCGTCTCGGCGGTTTGTATAAAAAACGACGTTGACGTTAACCTTCCTATTACCACGGTTATTTTTAACCCACCTCTACTCCAGATTTCTCTTACTCGAGCAACCATTCCCGGACCGCCCGAGCCATGGTTCGCTCTAAGCCTGTGAATGTTTGTTTTCATGAAATCTGTAATCACGTCAATTTCTCTGTCGCTAAAATCTTTAGCCCGTTTTGCAGTCCATTTTTTAAAACGTCGTCTGTAAAATTGACAATTTGCGCGTAAATGACGTCATGTTTAGTAATGCATTGTTGGTAATTTAACTGCGGTAAGTTAACAAATGTCAATGGTTAGTTAACCGCGCAGTAACCATCGTTTATACAAATGAAAATAAACGGTGGTAACTTTACCATGTACATATTTGCGGTAATCAAATTACCACAGTTAATTTAAACCATCGTTTATACAATTGGCTGCTGGTAGTTTCAATTGTCTAATCCCATATATGCCTAGCGTCTAGAAAAAAGGCCTTTGCAAACAGCGTTGACCCAGATGAGACGCATGATTCGGCGTCCCATCAGGGTCTGCGCTGTTTGCTTAAAGGAATTTCTGTAAGAAATATTCTAAATATAGAAATAAATATACTAGAAATCCCTAATTTTGGCAATAAATTGATCCTATTTAGAAGGATGGGAGAGTCCACTAGGTATAAATGGGTTAGTACCAAGAGCCCGGTATAAAGGATAGGAATCGTTAGTGAAGATGTTAATCGGTAAACTTTAGATGTAAAAACTGGCTTGGCCTCAGGGGTTACACTATAATTAACAAAGACTAACCTGTAATTATATTAAATTAAGGTTAAAAATAACTTACTCGTGGTAACGTTTTATGAAGGCCCGATGACAAGTAGTAGTAACCTAGTAGTAACGATTAATTAAGTTGAAAACGAACTAATCGACTCGTAGTAACGATTTTGTAGTAAGTCGTTTTGAGTTATAACTAGTTATAAAATAAATATAATAACGCATGAGAACGAGATAACTTTTACTTGGGAGCAACACAATCAATCAATCAAAATACAAATGTATACGGAATTTGAGTTGAACAATCTTGCAAACGACATAAATACACAAATTTAAAGCACACACATAGTACATCTGTGTCACAATAGTTAGGACAACCATGTTACAATAACTTACTACGGTATTTACCAACGCTAAATAATGCAAGTATGAATGTGTAGTTTTAAAGGAATTAATTCATTTTTTAAGCCTTGATGACTCAGATTGTATAGCGCAAAACATGCTCCCGTTTATCTTCGTACAGACATTATTTAAAAGGATCTGTCGCGTTATTTTATTTAAACATTACAACGCTAAACTCAATGATTGATCTTTTTTATACGTCTGCATGAGCGACAAGCTAATTCTCGGGGACCTTCTGATACAACGTAACCTTAAAACATGAACATTGTCTCTTTGTTGACATGGCAACAAAATGAATGGTTGGTCGAATCTCGGAATTATAAAGTTTTAAGCGATACAAATTCACCTTTCGCAACACTGAATTCGTTACAGTTGTCATTTGTTTAAAATGACACGACTCTGGGGCAATTGTTGATGCAGTGTCACCACAATGTGGTGTATTTATGGTCGATTTCATGGCTGGATTCATAATGGCCCAGCCGCGCACAATTAATACTGCTCTTGTTCCCTGTTATGTTAATTTACGTAATTAACAATGTCAGTTCTCTTTTGTGTTGGACTCAACCAGATATGTGTTGTATACATGCGCATGCTCCTGCAATTTGCAACTGTTATAAATAAACTTATGAAGTTTTCGTAAAATATGTTTTAATGAAGTTGTAATGAATACAAATACATAACTGTGAAAACAAAAGGAACCTAACAATGGAGTATCATATAACAATATATAATACATGCGACTTTATATCGTTTGTTTATCCGAAATGAAGCATTTAAATACAATGATTAATATATTCATTCAGTGGTATAAGGAAACAATGAATACAACAATCATACAGTGTATAGAAAATATAGGTTGGTATATAAAACAATTTTAAAACGATGAAATTCTTGCATTTTACTACAATAAATGTCTAAACGGTCGGGAAGGATGTTTCCGCGTACCGGAAGTGAGGCTTCCCTAGACTCCACGGGGAAACAAAAGAGCTTCCTGCGCACCTTCACCCGTTTCGCCGAGAAGACGTCGATGGTAGGAATTCCTTACATAAACAGGGCCAAGTTCTGGTGGGCGAAACTAATCTGGAGCATTATGTTGCTTGGTGCGATCTCTGCCATGATCCTGCACCTGTGGTATCTCTTCGACCAGTGGTACGCCTGGCCCAAGCAGACTAGCGTTGAGCTGGGGTTCAACACCTTGGCGTTCCCACAGGTCACCATCTGTAACACAAATAAAATGAAAAGGCACAACCTGGAAGGATTGAATGATTCTCAAGGATGGCTTTTAAAGGAACTGGTCAAGGATATGGACCCTAAAAATCTGGTTTCACATCAGTTCGATAGCAATTATGAACCCGACATCAGAAATAGAAGCTCGGTGAGTCTAGTATATCACATTTTTGCGAATTTTAGTGGTAGCTTCATAGGTTAAATAATAATAATCTAGTTAAATATTATAACAAGATTCTAAAAATGTTACATATATTTCTAAGCACTTTTTTCGCAATCGTTATAAATAAAAGCACCCTCAACCTTAGAGTCGTCGGAAGCGTTTCGTTGATGGATACGACAAGTTAAACCTGACGAAGTACATGTACCACGGAAACTATACGAACAAGTTTGAGTTGACGGATGATGATGACTACAATGGCAAAGAGGACAAGCTATCGCTTGTCGCGGATATTTTCATGTGGCTCTACATGAACCTGACAAGGTATGTCATACATTCCACCAACCACAATCAGAAAACTAACTCAAAAATAACAGCCCCACAAATCCTATCCGAAGATCTACTATACGGCTTTAACCACTAGACCCCATTCGTCATTGCACCTGAAACAAAGACACAATTCGCTTTCCCGAGAGCCTCTACCTCCATCACCCACCAACCATCACTTAGCCTCAACCATTAAGACCATTTAAACAAACCACACCTACAATCTTCCACCCTCAAATCCGTACCACAGAACCGAGCCCAAACACTTTCACGTCGCAAGATTGAATTATTTTAACGATGATAATTCTCCAAGTATTTTGCATTGAGATACTAAACAATAAATAACAAATCGAGATAATCGCTATTTTCTCTTGTCAAACTATACGTTATTTACATTTATTAACATAATTAATGGTTTTTGTCCATATCAAAATTCGTGTTTACATATTTTCGTTTCGTTTTTATGCGATCTCATCAGCGAAGCAACCTGGGACTTCTGGTCAGAACACGTTCAGTATTGTCGTTTGTTGTCTTACATTTTTAATTCAAAGAAATGCAAAAATGAAGACATATTAGTTCGTATACCGATTTTCAAATTAAAAACAATAAATACAGAAAACATTGTTTCCTTAAAGCTTGTTTGACAGCACGACTTATTTACATATTGATATATCCTTTAATTGTTTGAAAATAAAAATTCGGTGTTTGTTGACTGCGCAGCATTGTTTGACAAACTTGTTTGTTGGGGGTGTTTAAAACACTTCGGTTCGTTCAAATACTATTAGTTCACAAGAGTTTGAGAAATATTAGGAAAAATGAACTCTAAATGAAACAAATCGGAAAAATTTATAATTAATTACATTTTTAATTAACCATTCACACAATCGAATTTTCTATAGCTAAACACAGCTCACGAAGGATATTATCTATAAAATGGGGATATGTTTCATTAAAAGAGCTGGTTTAATAAATCTCATGTGTGCAACAGGTATTCATTGCTTAAACCGTAATTAAGTGTTTGTCGTTGTTTTTCAGAAATGTCAGGTGAATTTCGTGGTTGGGAAGAATGACAAATTAAGTATTTTGATGGTATGACACCGTATTCAACCTAACGCCATACACAGCTATGTTTTGAAATGTGCAATGATCGATGTATACAAATTCCCGCGTAAGGCGAAATCGATGATGAGGCTAACACTACTTATTTGCAGAGCTTATACAATGTTCTGTTAAATGTGCTCTTCGGTATATATTAGGTTAATTCAGCCAGATGAACAAAACTCAAAGTAGATTAATCAGCTATTCAAGAAATACATAAAGATAAATTAAAACATTTTTGAGTAATGATATGTTTATTTATTCGGTGTCTTGAAACAAATGTACTCAACATTTTAGTACCTAATATTTAATGCTTAATGGCAAAAGCAAGAGATTCTAGCTTACACAACGCAACATGTTAGCAATTATTCATAGTTAAGAATTAAGTGTATATTTTCCGAGCACAAACTTTTTGCAAAATCATATGAACAAATCATCTTTAAATGTGCCTTAAGTGTTTTAACACTTGAAAAATACATTTAACGGCTTGTTTATCGAAATCTGTCCCGAGATTTTTAGATAATTAAAAAAATGTGACGATTATTAAAGAATTTCGAATAATAGCTAAAATGTATATCTATTTTTTTCTGAAAGATTTTTATGCGGTTTTAACTGTTTAATGAACGATATTTCATTTTGAAGTTGTCTTGTACTGTGGTCGGAAACCGGATAACCCAGAGGAAACTTCACCTGTCCTGTATTTGGACCACTTACTGATCACATGAGACGGAAAGGGTTTTGAATCCGGGGCAAACGCCGGGTCTAGATTTTGTATATCGGGATGATTGTTGTGGAACGAGTGCAGTATACCGTGTTTCCGGTACGAAGTCTCACCGATGTGAAAACCAATATCGGGCCGATATGCAAATCTATCTCATCCTGATAGTGTTTCGATTTTTTTTTGGCTTAGTGTGTTAAAGCGTATGCAACTTCAGCTGTACACAGCTGTGCTGGATATTTTAAGATCATCGAGCGTTCATGTATAAACTTACGTCGTTCATAGCTAGGTTAGGTACTATACACATAACCAAGTGCATGATTCTGTTTGACTATATTTAAGATGTTAGTTGAAACCAATCGTGAAAAAATCTATATTTGCAAAGCTTAAACAATGTTTTGTTAAATGTACTCTTTGGTTTCGTAATTATATAAGATAGAATGGGCTAAATGAACAAAACGATAACTGGACATATTACAACCTATTTAATTGATGTTACGTATATTAATTCAGAATCTTGAAACGATTGCAGTTGTATTTTAGTCACCATATTAAGTGTTCAATGGAATGAACATACCATACCAACTAGATTAAATTAAAACTTAAGTTTATTTTACAAATATTTGTATTGATTTCATTTAAATAATCGGTGTGCGTACTGTAATTATTTCAAACATCAAATATAGAAATAGTTTTCTTAAAGTCCGACACACTTTTGGCGACACACCGATAAGGGCAAGTCGAATAAATTAGTTTTAAACCTTGCAAACAGTATATGCAATTTTAGAACTTTGATTTCGTTGATGTTCAACTTGCATGTTAACTAATCTTTTATTCTGGTTTGTTATTTGCCGGCGCTGAAATTAATTGTTATGTTGACATGGTAATACAGAGTGGTTATCTTTGGCTTAAAAAAAGGTATCTTTGTTTTTAAAGTTATTATTTTAAAGCATTCAGTATTAAAATGTATTCACGAGACAGTCAGAAAATCTTCACCCCCTAAAACAAACCTGTTTATCTGAAGCAAAAACTACATACACACGTAATTTGTCTTAAGTACAAATTCATTACAACAAATAGACTGAGACGAATTCAGTGTTGCGAAATGTGAACAATCGTTTAAAACTGTGTCATGCCCGGATTCGTCCAGTCATCTTGTTAAAATGTCGACAAAAAGACGATGTGCTCGTTTTATGGAGACGTTGTATCAGTAGGTCCCCGTGAATTCGCTTGTCGCTCATGTAGGCGTAAAAAGATCAATCATTGAGTTTAGCTTTGTAATGTTCAAATAAATTAACGCGACAGAACCTTTAAACACTGTCTGAACGAAGATAAATGGGAGCATGCTTTGTGCTATAAAATCTGTCATCCAGACTTACACAACTTTATACATGTATATCCCTTTAAACTACACGTTATTACAAACATTCACAAGATAAGTATTGATGTAAAGCATCAAAGGGCGTCGGGAATTTCAGTGTAAAAGGCACTCAATGAAGTTTCATGGAACATTTTTTTTCTTCTGTAAATATTAATATATTGGCCGATTATTTTAAACAAAATAAAAAATATACTGGTATAACCATTATCTATGATTTTGTGTTATAACCCCCACATAACCATTATCTATGATGTTGTGTTATAACCCCAAATAACCATTATCTATGATTTTGTGTTGTAACCCCCAAATATTTCATATTTCATTTTATTTACATTGTTTTCCTTTTTTCTGGCATCCGTGTGCAGTTTTTATTAATGGAACAGAACTGTGTATGTTTAAAAAAAATCTGCTTCGTCTCGTAAGCCTAATTTCATATTTGTCTCAACTTCAAGAGGAGATGATTCTGAACTTATTCTTACGTTGCTCATTCACGATAGTGGTTGATTACTCATTAATATGAAAACACTGTAAAAGTTTTAATGTGTTTACGAACCCCCCCCCCCCTCACCCTCTCACACATATATTTCATGGGCATAATATAAACATAAAATGGTTACAATAAAACAGCATATTTATTTAAACTAAAATGTCTACATCAAAACAAAAAAGTTAACATAGAACACAAATACAATAATTTGTTTTTACTGGGGCTCGAACCTTGGACCTCTCACATGTGAAGCGCGCGTGTAACCACTACACTACGGAACAGCATGAAAAATCACCTTCTAACTAAGATATTAATAATTTATTAGTAGTCGGTTTAAATGTGAATCCGGACGTTTAAACGCTGGATAGTGAGCGGGGTTAAAGGTCCATACCAAAGGGTCCATACTACTGACAAGATACGCCATGCAGTACTTATTTACACTAATTTACACAACAAATCACCACTATGCTAGATATTCTGACAACAAAAATATATACATTGATCCGTAAAATAACTTCTCCTACCATAAGCGAAAAAAAACGTATTACATACTAATCGCCGCACTTCATGTGCGACGCCAATTAGCGATGGAAAATACCGAAGTACGCCATTGTTATATGGGAGCCATAAAAGCCCATACATTTTAGAAATTAATGAATAGTTCGTACAATATTTCGAAAAATCCAGTAGACACACAAAACAATCAATGTTCCTTAAAGTAAAAGCCACATTTTCAACGCTAGATGCGGTATGTTATCATATCTTTAACGCGAAACAAAATGCTCGTTTTTATTTTTTGCGAAACAATATATTCCATGTGCATTTCCGGTTACAATATTTGAATATTTACGAGCGAATGCGAGATTGGCTTCGGGTTGCTTCGGAAGCACGACGTAGTTCTCTCGAAAACGTTGTTTTGTCTAGTTATCTTGTCATCATGACTAATAAAACGTTACTAAGAATAAGTTGTTTATAACTATATTTTAATAAAATTATAGTAATGTCTTTGTTCATTATAGTGTAACCCCTGAGGCCCACTCAGTTTTGACTTATAAAACAACTTAACTTATGAACAACTTCACTCACGATTACTTTTATGTCGGGCACGTAGCAATAAGACGAGTGAAAACCTTTAACTACCAGCTGGGTAGGCGACCCGCCATGTCCTAACGTCCCCAGAATAAGACTCGAACCCTCGACATCCCATTATTACTAGGGAACGGATAAGGTCTACACACTACGTTTGAGTTAGATATTGTGTTATCACGTCGGAAATAATAAGTCGCAACCACGAGTTATATACCAGCATCACTGTCACACAACTGTATAAGTCGTTTGCAAGAGTTAGTTGTATCGTTCCAATGACTAATACAGTACTCTGTATTATTTTAATGAATGATGCACGCAACATACACACATATTTTAAAGGTCGAATCGAAAAAAAACTGAAGATTTTTTAAGGTCTTATCAAGAAATAGCACATAAACCTGCGATATTGTTGTCCAATATGATGCTTGTTTAAATTTGAACATGTTTCGCTGTTGTTTGGGTTACGCTACACATTTTATTTAATTTTAATTATTAAGATGTATCTTGTTTGCAAGATCAAACATATCAACACCTATCTTTCTGCCGGTCAGTTAGTTCAGTAAAGCACCAAGGTCAGAGTATACAACCCAATTTGTCTACTTAATACAATACTGACAAAAGCACTATTTAATGGCCATCTAGACTAACATTCTAAGAATACATTTACATAGTTAAAATACAACATACCTTTATGGAAAACGTATTAAACTGAAGAAATTCTACTGTGACCAATATCGTTGACTTCTTTTCCGCAAATCGTGATAAACGCTGCGCTTGCTTAATATATACTCAATATAGGGTTACACGCAATATTAAAAAGTTAAACTGGTTACACATTTCCCCCCTTTGAAAATAACGTCCCGTCATAGTCATAATGTATCTATAATCAGTTCTTCATTTTGTCCATTGTCAACATATAAAACATAGTTCAAGTGCTACAGCATTCGCACTTAACATTCAAATAAAGATTAACACAGTAATTATAGATAAAACCTGAAAAACGAAAAAAATCAGTAATTATTTGATAATAAATACAGATGCAGCATCAATGTGTCTGTCTATCTGCAACAAATTTACAATACATTATAACATTACTGTTTAATACAGCACCTAAACCATTATTCAAACAATTATTCAATCTCTCCTCCTCTCTGAGAGAATTGTGACCTCACAAATATCTAAAAATCATAAAAATTGTTAAAATACTTTTATACAAATTTCATAAAACATTTACTTCATGATAGCATATACTATCTTTCTGGCGATTTCACACTCCATACTCTTTAATATTTCTGAAGACATAAATATTTCTAAAGCATGAAATCTATTGTCAAAAGGTCTGTTTAATAAACTAAACATATGAAAATCATCATATTTAGCTGGTAATTTTCTTTGCCGTTTAGATTTTCTAACAGGATGTAGAGCATTGTTGGAATCTTGCTCCTGCAGTGCAGTGTCCTGAGTCGTGTTCTGATCTGTTTCTACTCCTGGCTCTTTGGATCAATTCCCAGCCTCTGCGATAATTTCACCCCTTCCCACTTGTTCCTCTGCCTAATCCGTATTCCTACCAGCTTCCACAGCTGGACGGCCATTTTCTATCGCGTTTTCTTCCCTCTCTGTTCCACTCACTTCTTCTCCTGCGGGTATGGGCTGAGTATGTACAACATCACTCGAGTCCATTCGTCTGTTAATACTCTTCTCCTCGAGTCTGTGGGCGTCCCCACAAATACATGTTCTGGGAACATGTATACAACTCGTACAATCCTCATCGGAACTGCCACTCTCGGACGGTCCATTTTCTTCCTTCATTAATCCAACTCCGGATGCATCCTTTTCTATTGCTTTAGAAATTCCCGGTTGCTCTATGACCTCGTGTATACTCTCTCTGTCCACATCTTCCCGAGACTTCACTGGAAATAAATGATTCCTGTGTAAAGTTTTCTGTGTACCACTTTTTACACCTTTAAGCCTGAGTACCGGGATGTTTTCACGCGGTTGTTCTGTTATTATATAGTTCTTCTTCATATTTGTCTGCAAGTTTATGTTTTCCTTCACCATGAGCCATTATCTTCACCAGGACATGATCTCCTACTTCAACCTTATTCCTCTTACTTTAAGGTCAAATGAATGTTTCTGCTTTTCCTTTGCCTTGGAAATATACCTTTCTTCAATTTCTCTTGTCGTTTTAATCTTATCTTTCAAATCTTTAATATATTCCTGACATGTCTTATTATATGATTGTTCTTGTGATCTTTCAAATTTAGCATCAATAGATAATTTAGGTTTCCTTCCAAACATCAATTCAAAAGGTGAAAATTTTGTTGATTCATGAGGCGTTCAGTTGTTAGAATAAACTAATGAGTGAATATATTTCTGCCAGTTACCTTTCTTTTCGTTTTCCAAAGTTCCCAGCATGTCTAGTAGAGTTCTACTAAACCTTTCTGGTCCGGCATTTCCCTGTGGATGGTATACAGATGTATGTGTTTTCTTCATGTTGGTGAAATTACATAGTTCTTTGATTAAATCAGATTCAAAGTTTGCGCCTTGATCAGAATGGAGTCTTGTTGGGATACCGTAATGAGTGAGAATATTGTTGTAGAAACCTTCTGCTGTCGTCTTGGCTGTCTGGTTTCTGGTCGGAATAGCTAGTGCGTACTTCACTTGGTAAAGTGGTCTGTAATTACTAATATGCTGTAGTATCCTCCTTTTGATGGTTCCAATGAGAGATAGTCAAAACAAACGAGCTCTAGTGGGTAGGTTGTGTGTACGTTTACAAGTGATGCTCTTGTGTTAGTTGCCGTTTTCCTGCTTAAACATCTGTCACACTTTAACACGTACTCCTCTACTTCTGATGACATTCCTGGCCAAAAAAATCGTTCCCTGATCAGTTTCAACGTTCGTTCCTTTCCCGGATGGCCAAAGTCTGTATAACGAGCTTTTAAAATATCAGCATTATACGCTTCAGGGATAACTAATTGTTCAATATGTACACCTTCAACTTGAATATTTCTAAACAAAATTCCTCTTTTGATCTTCAAATGTATACAATTCTTCTTCATGTTAATATCTGGCTTACTATATATATGTTTTGGTAGCATCTTATCTATCACTTCTCTTCTCCATTTGTCGACGGTAGGGTCAGATCTCTGTGCTCTCCGAATTTCACGCATTTCTATCTGTGCCAAAGGTTGTCTGAAATTGTCCGCTATGTCAACTACATTCAAAGAAAGACATGGAAATGTCTCAAAATAACATTCAATACTTTGAAGGGCATTGCATATAGCTTTAACTACATTATTATCAATTACTACATGATCGTTGGAGCCGCATCTTTTTCTTGAGGATATCTACTTAAAGCATCAGCATCTGTGTTTTTCACGCCTGGTCTGTAAAAGATATCAAAAGTATACTCTCCAAGTGCTGCTGACCATCTTTGTCCTGTGGCATCTTGTTTAGCTGAAGTTTAAATATAAGTTAGTGGATTATTATCTGTGT
This sequence comes from Dreissena polymorpha, assembly GCF_020536995.1. NCBI lineage: Eukaryota > Metazoa > Mollusca > Bivalvia > Myida > Dreissenidae > Dreissena > Dreissena polymorpha. Next base: position 54,291,739 of record NC_068363.1, on the reverse strand, counting down.
ACACTGTAAACAGCGGAATAATTATGTTGTGACTTTGTTAGTTGTCGGCTGGCATATGCTATCACTCTTTTCCTTTTGTCATCTTGTTGTTGGTATAATACTGCCCATAATCCTTGTGTTGACGCATCTGTGTGAAGCTCAAAAGGTTTCTGAAAATCAGGATATGCTTAAATAGGTGGAGATGTAAGAATTACTTTCAATTTATCAAAGACCTGCTGGTTTTCTTCTGTCCATGTCCATTCTTTGGCATCTTTCTTCTGTTGTGCTTTCTTGCCTGTGGGGTGTGGAATTAATAATGAAAGAGGTTTTGTAATTTTACCGAAATCTTTTATAAATCGCCTGTAGTAACATGCAAATGCTAAGAAAGAATGAAGTTCACTAGGGTTTGGAGGTTTTGGTCAATTTCGTATCTTCGCAATCTTCTCGGGGTCAGTTTCTATGCCTTCGTTGCTCACAATGTGATCTAATAAACGTTTACACGTTGTTTAAAAAATTGACATTTTTCAGGACACAGTTTCAAGTTACACTCCTGCAATCTAGAAAGAACTAATTCTAACCGTTCTAAATGTTCAGACACGGTGCGGATGAAAATAATCAGGTCATTTAAAAAAAAATAACACAAATTTTCATATTACAATCACCTAAACACTCCTGCATAAGTCTTTGATAAGTAGCGGGACTGTTGCATAACCCAAAATCCATCTGGTTAAATTCAAAGAAACCGAGTGGCCCCACTGTTAATCCGGTGCGTTCCTTGTGTTCTTCTAGAATTTCTACTTGGTAATATCCTGCTTTCATATCGAGGGTTGTAAAGTACTTGGCCCCTTCTAAGCAGTCAAAAATTTCTTCTGTTCTTTGTAAGGCAAATGAATCTTTGATGGTTCTGTCATTTAACATACGGTAGTCCACACAAAGTCTCAGTTTTCCATTCTTCTTTCTTACAAGGACTATGTTGGATGAAAAGGGAAATTTAGATGGTCTAATGATGTTGAAGGCTAGTAGTTGTTCTATATGTTGTCTTACTTCATTGATCATTCCAGGGGGAATTCTTCTGTGTCTCTGCTTAAATGGCCTTTCATCATGCAAATCTATTCTGTGTTTGATTGATGTACAGTTTTCAATATTTGTGTCGCTCGTAGAGAAAATGCTCCTGTGTTTCATTAACAGATCAGTTAAGGCTCGTTTTGTTCAGAATCTAAAATTTTATCTTCATCAATGCTGAGTTCCTTTACTATATTCTTTCTTTTGATGTCTAGATTTTCTTCCTCTAATCTGTCAAGTACCTCTGCTGTGACTTCTACTGGTTTATTGGTTTTTGTGATTTGGAAATCAAAATACAATCTTCTATGTGTTGTTTCGTGTATTAGAACCATGAAAAATGCTTCTAAGAAATATTCGGTAAAGAAATACGTTTGATATTCGGCACTTTGTTTTTTTTATATTTGGAAATCAAAATACAATCTCCTATGTGTTGTTTCATGTATTAGAACCATGAAAAATGCTATAAATAAATCATTTGTGTTATCTGTTGTTTTTATTACTTTAGTTATTGAAAATTTAAATATTAAAACTATTGAATATATATTGATTTTTCGTATTTCCTTTTTTAGCGTTCAAAATGACGACAACCGAAGAGACGCCATGTAAAGCGATCAAAGCTGGCTACATCATCCTAATTTCCTCTGAATGAATAAATATGTACACACAAAATATGTTATCAGTCTAATTGTTGCCACAATGCCTGCATTGCCCGAGCCATGTTTCGCAAATAGTTCCCAAATATTTTCTTTCATCAAGTCCTTAATACGTTATAACGTCTATCTCTTGGTTATTACAAGTTTTGCAAAAACGACGCCATTTTTAGTGTTGCACTAAAATATACGGCTGTACAATAAACAGGTCAATAACTGCGGTAATCAAGATATTTTATTTAATATCAACCAGTGTTGATTTAATCGGCTGCAAGGGAACTGCTTTTTTTTAACTTTGTAGCTGGTAAATCGGTCAATCGTTCAGTACGTCAATCACTTACAAAAAGCCGCGACTTTCTTCTTGTATGACTCATATGGCTATAATGAAACCTTATTGACATTTTTGATGTCAAACTGTATGCCCAATTATCATTATAATTTCTTATAATATCTCTGCCTAGTTCGAAAATGATTCCGCTTCACAGAAAAGCACAGCTATAAGTCGAGAGAGCGCATTTGTTCATATGACAATATGGTAACAGTGATACTTTGTGAACACATTCTGATAAGAAATATTTAGTTTATTTTGGATTATTTGGGTTTATGTGAGCGTCTTGTGACCATTTGGCATATTTTTTTTTGACAGACAGCGTTAAATCGAAATGTTTTTCTTTTTTTAATTCTTAGTCATGCACGGAAGGACCTGGGTCACCAGATCAGCAATATGCTCATCAGATGCACTTTCAACGGGCGAAAGTGTAACGCAAGGTAAGTTCTATGCTGCAACAGTGTACCATGTATGTGTATTTTTTGTATAAATGAACAACACGATTCATCGACATTACAGACACCAATTTAACACCAATTTTTCCCATGTATGAAACAAAAACAAAAACTTAAACCAACAAAAACACATTGAACTCTAAGAATACAATTTTAACGGTAATTTATCATACGTGTATCAGTGTCAAATTCAACTGAAGTTTCTTTTGAAAAGCATTTACATTTTTGAAGCAAAAAAGTACTACTATCATAAATAAAAGCCGTATATGTCAGTATAATAAATGTGTATGCCCTATGTACCCCTATTTACGGCCGTTGCTGTTTGCAGCATGTTCGAGCTCCGCCAGACATGGAAGTACGGAAACTGTTGGACCATAAGCAACAAACTCTTTCAGGCCAATAAGAGCGGACCAACAGGAGGCAAGTCATGATCACTTTGAGATAATACGGTATCATCCTAACAAATATCTATACATCACAATATAGACTCGTTTCTTCCGATATATATATATTAAACAAGTATATTCTTGAGCCGTGGCTCGGTATCAGCCTAAATTTTAACTGATGGCGAAAGCCAAAAGCATCTAGCAGTAGTACTGAGTAAACTTCTTTATTATGCATGCTCAGAGTCAGTACACGCGCTTCGCTCGCGGAACAGTTAGTTTCTTGTTTAAAATCTACATCACACAAAAAAGTCGTCTTTAAAATTAACAAATATAAATAATCCCTTTATTCCATAGCTACATAGGCATTTTAGCTACCCACATATTAAATTCTGCGATTTCTTTTGCTAGATGTAAACTGCGATTCGCATGATATTCATTCGGTTTCACAAAAATGAATTCAATTTATTCTCATGATGGTGAATTAATAATTGGCTGTTGCATGTTTTAAGTTTAATATCTAATGTACCGAGTATCTGCGTAAATAATCGCTGATAATTTATTCGAACTCATACGGCAGCATGTGAGCTTGGTTGCTCGTCACCCTACCGGTCAGGTATGGTTTCCTCCGGCTATTCTTCCACTCAAAGCACACCACAACCCCAAAATCGAAAATCTTTCAGTAACAATTAAGCTAGAAATTGCAGCTATATTCAAATTTCGCACCAACTTTGGTGAATCTTGTTAGCTTATAGGGTGAATGTGCTGGTACAAACTCCGAGTCCACACATAATGGAGCCTTTGGCTCAGAAGGACCTCACAAACTTCACAATACACACAGTAACATCGAATACGGTTCATCGGTTGTAACCGATAACTTCATGCATACGTTTTGATAAAAAGCAATCAATCGATATCTTACGTTTCAAATATTTCAAAAACAAGACATTTTTGTTTTCTCCTCACGAGTTTGCTGTGTTTCATTGACACGAATCGGTCACTTTGCCGTTAAAATAGCCACCAATGTTTGGTCTCTTTTAGAAATTGTCTTCACATTACGGACACATTTGTTGTGAAGCCTTATGATATAGTTTAGTTTCACGTACAATGGATGATAGTGTCAGCTGCCTGAAACGTTTTTATGGAAACTTCACTGTTTTTATTTTAAACCGTGTTACAACAACACGACGTAAAAACGCCAGTTTTCTTCCCAAGGCCTATCACTGGTCCTGTATCTCGAGGCGGGCGAGTACCTCAAAGGATTTACGACAGGGCACGGTATAAGGGTACAAGTACAGAAGAGGGGGGAAATATCCTTCCCAGAGGACGAGGGCCTCTACACTGCACCTTCGTTTGAAACGGATATAGCGTTGAAATTGGTAACACTCATGGCCACACAATCTTCGCTATAATAATGCTGTACAACAAATTCATACTCAGAAAATTCTGTAGGAGCATAGAGGGTAGTATCCTCTGAACATGCACTTCCTTGCAAGCCAGCATAATTAGGTTACAAACCATTATTATAGGTAGAAAAAACTCTACTGAGTGGCATCTATCATATTCACACTGGATGCAGATGTCAGGAGTTCATTATTGATGTTGAAGTTCAACTTTCAATGTATGCAACGTTCAATGTTAACACGCCACAAACAAACGTTACAGTGTGCCCATTAAAGTAATTTGTTAATAAAAACAGGTTTTGTTCTTAGAATATAACGAAAAAAGCTTAAGATCACGTCTCGGTATGATTTGAATTAAGCAATGTAACTAAAAATTAATGCTTTTTGAAATCACTAGCCAACGTTTCTGTGGTTTAAAGAAAAACATATAATTGTTTTTAATGAAAATTCAATACTGCTCCAGCAGCTGGAGTTTCACTTCTTTATATTGATCCAACTAGCTTTGCAAAACAAAATCTAAACGTTTTAGGTTTTCAAATTTGTATTTCCAGAATAAAAATAACGATTTGCAGTTGATATATAACACACATTCAACAATGTTTCGTGTTATTTTTTTCAGAATTCTATTTCACGACTAGGAGGTAAATATGGAAACTGCAACGATGGGAAAGAGTTCAGCAAGCTATATGGAAGGGAATATTCCAGAAGGGTGCGTCGAGTGATGTCGAATAAATACAGGAAATAAAATTATTATTGCAGTGACGAAGTTGATGGTAACAACTAGGATGCTCTGTGGGGACGATGTCAACTATACCAATTACTGTTTTAAAGGCGGCGATGATCTGGTTGATTTGGCTTCGTTTGTTCGCCTGTTTTGTTTTTATTCAACAGTATTTTTTAAATAAAATGGTGGTCAGCTAGCATACTCAATCTTCACCTGTGAATTGCTTTACTAGTCCTAAATGCATGTACTGATACCAATTACTGAAAACTTTCCTACTTGATTCAGAGTTTGGGGAATAGCTGTATACATAATGTCTTGATCAATCACAACAAAACAAGTTATATAGCAGAACAGGGGATTGAACACGCGATCCACGGATTTTTAGTCCAGCGCTCTACGAAATAGCCTGCTCGGTTTCAGGTGGCTTTGTAGATGTTGAATCTTGCGAATATTTCGATGAATTTCAGGGTCGTTATATTGACAATGGTAATGTCGGCGGAGAGAGCGGTGACTCCCTCACTATCATTTTTAGCCTTACTCTACAATACTTTCCGCTTACTTGATGTAATAACTTTACTTTTTTTAAGAACAAAACGCTTTGTGTGAAGTGTTGGAAAACTGTTACTTTGTTCTATACATACGATAAACTTTGCTTTGCAAAAAAGAATAGATTTAATGCGGACTTGACTTTATTGTGGAAACCAGACTTATCTACGTGTTCCAAATAGGTGAAACTTTTCAAACATTTTAAACAAAATATATGTGTACCAATCCTATTTATTTAATTGCAACAAGCATTGGGTCAAAAATAGGCATTGCTTGTACCAAGTGATTTTGCGGCAGTGAAAAAAAAACATTTCAAATAATGGTGTCATCGGACGAAGCAAGACTGATACTTGTATTGTTCGAAATATTATTAACCTGGTATACGATGTTGTCAGATCCTTATCACGTTCAGATTAGATTTCAAATTTAACAAGTGTCGCTATGGCTTGAGTGTCGTAGTGGAAATGGTGTCTTAGTTACAATGGTTTCGTAATGTTTTTTCTTGTTTTGATTGTCATGATGACGATCGTGATAGTAAAGTTAAAGTGCTATCGCATATAAAGATTAAAGTGTAATAAAGATGGTCATGATGATGCTGCCAATGCACTTAAGACACACATGATTTTTTTTCAGGCATGTCAACAATATTGTTTGAGCACCAAGATTGTCCGACAATGTGGATGTTACGACAAAAGTATTCGGTATGAAGAATTATTAGTGACTCTGAATTCGGACATAAAACCTTGCCTTAGCAAAACAGGTCAGCAATGTAATTTACTCTGTTTATATATTTATTAAGGTAGTTACCAATTAGCAAAACGTGTTGCAATAAATTAGTTAAGCATTATGCGTTGTTGGGTGAATATTTGATTAGGTTCCATTAAAAAAAAAAATTAAAAACACAATTAGTAAAGCAGTGTCGACAGACCGTTTATCAGTTAGGTACATGTCAGACGGACGTCAACCTAAGCTGGGCACGACCTAATGTGACCAAGATCGCGATTATGAAGGCTTATTTGACGCACGTCAAAAGCTGTGAAGAGAACACCGTTACGGACATAAATACTTGTTTGATAATATTATTTTATTTCAACTTAATTGAGATGAATTTTGGGGCGTTGTTTGATTGTATAAAGCGATCATGAGTGGCTATTACATCAATTCCAAATCGTCAGTGACTTTATCAGAACATTAAGTGCGTAACGGTGTAAATGCACATTTTAATTACGTTTTACAACTTTAAGAATTTCTATCAAATTTTTGGGTACATGTTTATATACTAAATTCTTATTTCATTGGACACCTTTTTGAAGACTTTATGATGTTAAAACACGTTTGCAGTTTTTGTTCAATCTTAATGTATATAAAAGTCTTCTTTTTTATGCGGCGTAACGGGGTTGTCACATTTGTAACGGTGTGGACAGATTATCTTATACTTTCATATTCTTGTTTATTGGCATCGTGTTTTTTACAAGAAAGTATGTCAGATAAGTTCCATGTAAAATTTGTGATGTTGTTTGAGAGACAATCGGCGATATGAATACGAACTTAATTCGCATAATATTGTTTGTATAAATTTCTCCACACCGTTACGATGTTGTCAACATTGTTTCTCATTCAGCGTAACGGTGTGGAACGTAACGGTGATGACATTCGGGAATTCTGACAGAACTGATTCCAATTGTATTGATTCTCCATTTTTGTCTAATAAATTCCATGGAAAATTTGCGATGTTGTTTGAAAAACAATCGGCGATATGAAAACGAAGTTTATTCACACCATAATGTGTGTATGTATGTGTGCACACCGTTACGATGTTGTCATCACCGTTACTCATTCAGCGTAACGGTGTGGACTGTAACGGTGATGACATTCAGGCACTTGATCATCCACAAACAGCATGCTACTTGTCTCAAAAACACATTACGCACACATTATTTTGTGGCATCTAAGAATACATAATATTTGAAAATCATAAAAGAACATGAAGTGGAAATAGCAAAGAAAATAGAAGAACGGTGTTGACACTGAATAAAAGTACGTTTAATATTTTACTTATTTTTTGAGGATTTTCACATTTTTCGTGCTCTGTTCATTGCTTAATTATGACGTAAAAGGTTGAAAGAATGTTTACTTTTCGGAAAAAAGTTGTATCCCCGTATCATTCCCGTGCGGTAGATGAAATTGTCTTCGTAACGGTGTCGACTTGAAAAATTACGGACAGAGCCATAACTGACCATTTATAAATATTCTGCATATAAAGCTACATAATGTAACTGTTATTAAGTTTAAATATATTTAGCTCCATATGTTTTTTTTTATTTTCGTTTGACATTCTTTTATAAAACAATCAAGAAAATTACCCTTTAAGAATTCGGACAACACACCGTTACTAAAATACATCGGGGTTAGTTGCTTCGACAAAGCATAAAACTGCTTTAAGCGTGTGATCTGCGAAGAACTCTTATCTAATATTGTTTACATATTATTTAAAATTGTAATTATGAAACTTATCTCTGTTAATGTCTACCATTTAGATAATTTTTGAATATGGACAGTAAATGGAACATATCAAATATTCACCCAACATTATTAGTTAGTTACTCATAACTTGTGGCACACATAACGCGATGTAATAAAAGTAAGTTGCTATTTGCGATTAAAAAGCTTTGCATTATGCGCTGTAAAAATCAATATGTTGTTGTACAGTGATAACGTGTATAACTTATTAACGGCGATGCTCTAGAAAATATTGTGTACAAGAGTAACTTATGATGTATGCAATGCACCGTTTGGGCAAATAAAATACCAATAATAAATATACATCATGTCTAGAACAAAAAAGCTTTCCATTAATTGCTGATTTATTTTATGATATATGTGTACCTTGTGGCAAAATCTAATATTATTTGCAACTTTTCGATGAACATGCACATGTTTTATTACGATAACTACAACATGCGATCAATGGTTGTTTTCAGAAGTCCAATGTCAAGTTAATACCACTCGCCAATACTCGAACAATGAAATTACGTGCAGGTGCAGAAATCCTTGCAGGTCAGCAACACAACATTTATGTGTCCAAATAATTTAGATTGTTCTTATTCCCATAGGGTTCCATTGTAAGACAACATGTTAATGCTTCGTTATTAATTTTCCTTCAATTAACTGTTTGGTCTCTTTCAAATGATTATTCTAAGGAACATCACTACCTTAAAAAAAGAACGCATTAAACATTTTGATGCTTTTCACTGGCATTTTGAGTAACTCATAAGGCATAAAATAGCATATTATTCATTCACTCACTAATTCGAAAAACAATATTGTATGTCAGTTCATTATCTGTCTGCCTGCCTGCCTGCCTGCCTGCCTGCCTGTCTGCCTGCCTGTCTGTCTGTCTATCTGTCTGTCTGTCTGTCTGTCTGTCTGTCTGTCTGTCTGTCTGTCTGTCTGTCTGTCTCCGAAGGCACAAAGTGTCTTCGCAGCGCTTACATTGAGGACAACAATAACGAGTCCGTTCGGAACATGACTGCCTCACTTGTTGGCCCCCATGTGCCCCTACTGTCGATGGTTAAACGACGAAAGCTGGCTTGGTTTGGAAATGTGACCAGGCACGAATCACAGTACATGACTGTTCTACAGGGCACGCTAGAGGGAGGTCGCATTCAGAATAAAAGCTGGATGGACAATGTGAAAGAGTTGACATCACTCCCCATGATGGAATTGCTCTCAGCAGCCCACAACAAACGTAACTAGCGAAGGATTTCTGTGTCTGTATCCCTCATCAAACCATCCTCCGTAGACGGACAGACAGTAAAAGAAATGATGATAATGACAAGTAAAAGGATTAATCATTCACACGGTTAGGCAAGCGCATGTGTACATGTGTCTGTATGGCGGGGGTTGTATGTTAGGTGTTGAATGCATGTGTGTGTCTGTGTGTTGTCTGTAAATTGCACCTTAGTGCTCATAGGCGAATGGATGTGAAGTTTCATTTTTTAGCAGGATGAAATGACATCTAGGAGAAAGGAGGCGTACCAGTTTAGTGGACACCAGTGAACAAAACAAAGAAGAAATTCATGGGATGATGCTAAGGACGATGCAAGTATTTGGAGAAAGTTTGCACAATGCAGAGACCTATTTGATTCTAACAATAACCCACCACGCCTATAGAACATCGTGACACGAGCAATGTCACCAAAGTCACGCCTATAGAACATCGTGACACGAGCAATGTCACCAAAGTCTGCTCATGATGATCAAGTAATATGTATTGGTAAACCAAAATGACAAAAAGGGTTGTGTCTTGAAAGAACATTAGGGTTGAAGACACCTTATGTTCAGACATCAATCTAATGTATTCAAGAATGATTGGTTTTGACACTAGTTCTCGGGAAGTTTACATTTACCAAATACTTAGTCATGCATGGACTCCATTACCTACTACTATATTTATTGAAATCCGAAAACTCAGGATAGGAACAAACAAATATGTGCAAAAGAAAAAGAAAAAGTATCGGTGTCTGAGCGGTAAATTGATATCCCGATCAAATGTTAAGTACTAGATGGATCGGTTGTCATTCACTAACCCTTGGACGGAAAGATACATGACAAAATAAAAAAAAAGTATTATAAAACAAAAACTGAAGACATGCGATGTATATAGTGTTTGAGCGATACATTTCTTTCAGGATCAAAGGTGTGCTAATGTTTGCACATTTTTCATAATATAATAAAATATATAGTGAGATCTTGGTTTCAGCAATAATTTTTAGGCAGCCACCTTGATTCTGGCAGCAATAATCGACACAATCTTCATCATTGTTTTAATATACCATTAGTTTTCACTGTTTTATTAATTTAAACTATACATAACAATATCAAAATACCATTTTATTACAAAATAATAATGCATTTAAATACCTTCAACTAAATGATACTCAAAATGACAGCAATCTTTGACTCAATCTTGAATTTCTAAAAACCCTCAATAATGTCAGCCCGGCATCAGTTGGATGCTAAATAAGAAGCATGTCCCCTTAAAAACCGAGTTCAGAGAAAAAATTGTTTACGGCCATTTTTCTGCCGAACTACAATGGATCACCGATATCTAACTCCGAATTATTCTTGAATGCAGATTCTTCATGCAAAGTACAAAATTAACATGTTTGATTTGTTTTAACTAAATTATAAACTCAATCTCGTTTGAATACTATATGGGTTGATATTTTATTTAAGGGAAGTTGATTACACAAAGACGGTAAGTCAACGAAGGTGGCCAGATGATGAATATGCGGTGAGTTTCATACAAAAACAAACAAATATCATATCCTTACTTAAATAGACCGACAATAACTGCTTGTGCTTTGACAGACACGTTTAGCTTTTTTGTCTCCAGAAACAATCTCAAATAACATTTTACTTGGGGTAAAAGGAAGCTAGAAAATGGAAATACCTGCTTCTGAAAATTATTTCTTCGCGTAAGCTTTGTTTACCTCAAGAAGTTTTTTAACTTACATAATACTTAAAATAGAAAATAATATAAACAATCTCGCTGCAATTACAATTTATATTTAAAATTTTTGTTTGTATGCCTAGACACTACCCTTTACCTTTACTGTAAATTTCAGCGGGTGTTACTTGATGCCTTATGTGACAGGGACGCGTTGATTTGCCAGACACTCCTAGAGAACATCAAAGATACGCAGGGGTTCAAGTAAGGCCCCGGATACATTGAATATTGTTTGTTTACATTCGTTTTAAGTCATTTTATTTATCAGTTAAGTATATTGTAGAACTTTTGGTATCGATAATCGTTAAAAACAACTGGTAAAGATAATCAAAAATAAAACCAAGAATTACAAACAAAATATCATAGTTATTTCTAAAATGTCGGCTTCCGGTAAAATAGTGTATTATACATGTCTGACGTTTGTGTCTATTTCAGAAACAATTTCCTCAAATTGAACGTGTACTATGAGGACTTGAATTTTCAGAACATCACCGAGTCACCCCAAATAACAGTACGTCTTTAGCAATATTACGCTTAATTTGGGTAGACGTTGCTGATTTATTTAAAAAAGCTATAGACCCTGTTTGAACGAATATATCACAAAAATTGTTTTTAAAGTATGCATACAAAACAAAGACAAATATTTGTTAAGTGTATATTCGTTAACTCACGATCAGTAAAAATTAAATTTTCCATGTTAATTTATTCATGAAGATGTTCCCAAATATACTATAGTTAAAGATTAAGCATACAAAACTGAACAAATTAACGAACACAAAATCATTCAACCGAATAATCAAATGCATATGTGTTAAGCGTTTTAACACCGTCTGTTTCATGTCACAGATACATCAGTTTCTGTCAGATGTCGGAGGCACGATTGGACTCTGGATCGGCCTCTCGATATTGAGTCTGTGCGAGCTGGTGCAGCTCTTCGCGGAACTCTGTAATTATGGCATCCACAAAACCATCAAAGAACGCCGTCATGAAACCGAAAGGCATTCTCGACGAAGCGACCGATCCCATATCGAAAGTAACGGTAAACAGGTTGGAGAACACACAGCAGAGACGAAAATGGCTACGAATCAAACTCGCGCGAACTAGGAATGTCTCCACACTTTGACGGACGTTACTGGTCACGTGATTTTGGGTCACATGGCTATCATCACGGGCGTTTTCCAAATGATTGAGAGCTTAAAAGTCGCAATGATGGCAGACGAAACTTGAGATGAATCGGTTTACAACGCAAGATAACATTTAATAGAAAAGTTTAAATGAACATAACATTTTGGTGATTATTTAAAGCTTGACATTTTAAGTTTTTAACTTTAGTGCGACATTTTGGCGTAAAAACAAGGATTGTTTCTTCTTATGCCCAAATAAATTATTCATTATGGGCATAGTAGGCTTTAAATTTCAGAGCAATAATTCATATAAATATTACAATATCAGGTGAAAATTTTAAAATAACGATTTTCACAGGGTTCTTTTCATTCAGGAACTTTACACAATAGCACTCTTTCGTAGACGTTAGACAATGGACACAGAACCCATTATTCAACTTTCGTGAGTTGCGGATGCCATTATCTGGACGTATTGTCGTGTGATACATCTTCCATATTTTCAATCAGTATACTGTGTCCAAATGGTAATACAAATGTAATAATATGTATAGTAGAGATGAACAAGTAGATGAACATTGATATTTTGTGTTTTGCTAGTGTTTTTGGTTTCAAAATTGAATTGAGTATCGATTGGATTTTGAATGTTTGTGCTAGTATTTGTCTATTGCAATATTAACTCGTCATTGTTCCACTTAGACCTGCGAGTCAATATCAGTTTAAACAGTTTATTTTGACTTAGCATATACATATGTGATACGAGTTTCAAAACGAATAATACATAGACATGCCCAGGATGTGGGTCATGTAATATGTAAGTAAATACAAGCATACATGCTTTAAGTTTGCAACTTGAAAAATATAACAGGCACAAGTTGTTATTTAAGTTGAAGGCAAGCATTTTTTATTGTAAATGTTCTTTTATTTCAGAAAAGTAATTATTTTCAGGTTTAGCATTTTGGCAATTTCAAACACTTTTAAAATTATTGAAATACATTTTCAAAAATTTCAAAGAACAGTGACATTTTTCTAATATAACCAAGACCACATTCATCCAGAATTGATTGCACAAAATCTAACCAATTTTATGCTGAGTATCTATTAACATAATCCGAATGCATTGATTTATACAAAAAGCGATGACAATTTGTTACGATTAACAATAATATTAAACCAGAAACTAATAACTCGCGTTTAACCTCCGTAACTATTAAAATCTACCAAGGTCGTCATACCACATTATAAGCGGAGTTAAGTTTTTACATACAATATGTATATCAAATAATCAGTGTTGAATTTTTCTAGCAAGTTCACATCCATATATTACAATGTGTATAAAAGTTGCTTCAAACAATTTAATCTGATAATAAATAGATAAAGCAAGATTTATAATTAACTGTCCCAAACTAAGGCCAGCATTTTTGTAAATTTGTTTTACGGGAAATTTTTCAAAAAAATGAGTCGGGGGGATAAATAAAAATAAAAATAAAATCATGAAAAGTGAGCAGTCTACCAAAAAAATAAAAATAAAACTGTCTAAACCGATTTTTTTTTTAATTTTTGAAAAATAAAAATTAAGCCAATTTAACCTTATTCTTGCATTAACCTTTAAGTGTTTTATATATCTTATAACACTGTTGTAGAAGCTTTTTATAATAATAGTAAACATATTATATATATTTATATATATATGTATATGTAAAAGCACCTTTCGCATGTATTATACTATATTGCTTCAATAGAGACCATTAACCATGCCAGGTGTGTAGTGTATCATAGTGATCGTTAAACATTTGTTGAGTGTTAATCATATGTATGTTTATAACAAATATAGCATGCATTTGACTTAAATAAAAAAGAATTGAAAACTTTTTAAATTGTTTAATAGCTTTAAATAACAACCAACTTAATAACTTTCATCCATGGGTGGAATATGCATACTAACAATATACTATTTAATATACAACATACTTGCTTTATATCATGATAATTTGCATCGATCATGAGCAAAAAAAGAGCCACATAACAGGAAATTGAACCTTTGCGATTGCGACCATTTTGGCTCCAAAAGAGCAGCCTGAACAGGATCCAAACTGTTCAACATAATTGTCATTCAGTCAGTACTTCTAAAGATGTAAAGCGAACACTTTGGATCCTGATCAGACTTCGCTTGAATTGATCTTGATCCAAACTTTGTGTAGTGAAAGTTCTAGTACATAAAATGTGAATATTTCTTTTAAGAAACCGTGAGTTATAGACTTATAAAAAAATGTGCTGCATTTCTTTTATATTCAGAGAGAGTTATAGTGTTTATATATGTAAAGTGAACACAAGAGGCATGACTACAATATTTGGTGTGTAACATCGTTATGAGGTTCTCTTTGAAGTTTGTTCAAATCATGCAGAAATGTGCCCTCCCTAGGGGTTACTGATTTATATAGATTAATGTCTTTGATAATCGCTAACAACACAGACACCGCAAGGGTCAGGGGTTCAATTTTTGGTGTGTAACATGATAGTGTCTTCTTCTTCTAGGTGTGATCAAATTATACATTTGGAGTTAAAAATAACCCTTCCTTGTATCACATGCTTAATATTGACTTATATAATAAAGAGTTAAAAATTATTATTCTCTCAAAACGCATGGGTTAGGTGATTATTATTTTGTATGTGACATTGTATGGCGGAAATCTTCGTAGTTTTTTTTTATCATGTCCATTGGCTTCACATTAGCCCCAACAAAATATTGAGGTAAAAGACACAATATACCTAGAAACCTAGATTTATTTCATTGAACATTTTCTTAAGTGAAAGCCGTATAAAGAATTAAATAGCACATGTAGCAAGGATTTAAATTGTTCTAGTAGAATTACTCTGCTGATTGTATATAACTTACTCGCAAGATTAATTATATATAGAACACATTTTTTGAACTATGTAATTGTTTATTTTTAAATAGTATTTTATTTTAATAATTTCGTAAAAGACTCACAGTATTGTCAAAATAAAATGGTGTAAACTTTTGCACATATTATTTTGTTCCTCTCTTATTCACAGTTTAAGTTCAAATGAAAATTTCTATGGAATGTGTTGTCTGTATTATTTAAAGGAGAAACAGAAATAACATCTTTTGGATATATAATACACAGAGAGAGCTATATAAATGTGAAGATAATAATAACACTTGGAACAAATACATAGAGCCGATTGAGCACATTTATCAACAGAGCCTGAGGTGTGATAAATTAATTTGCATTCCTTGCAGTACAAATCTTGCAGTATGGAAAAATTATTTACAGTTGATAGAACATCATATTTCGGCTAAATAATAACCCATTTTTGAAGATAATGCAGGCCTCGACACTAACGGTGGTCCGTGGACCCGAGACCCCATATTTTTGCGAGGGTCACCAGTTCTTTCAGGCTGGGTGATCCTCCGGGAACCCTAAATTTAAAAAACCGTTTCGTATTGATTGACCATTTGAATCCCAGGAGTTTCGCTGTCGATCGCCATTGGCGCCAACGCCGCTAAATTGTTTAAAATGGCTCAAATTTCGTAAGTGGCGATTGCAAAAAAATCGGTAAAAATCCTATCCGAAAATGTACTGCGAATCGAAAGCACGCAACCGAGCATTAGCGTCAGCGTATGTCAGTTGTAAATATTGATTTAAGACGATGTAAGCGACCTACAGTGCAGAGAGTATATTGAAATCACTGAAGCGTGTAAGTGTTACAAACGGTGTTTTTACTGCTATTGTCAAGTTTGATGGGGGTAATTATCTGATTAACGGCCCCTTTATGATATTGAGCAATACATTAAGTAACACGGGGACAAACTGTCTCGACGATCAATACTTGAAATAAGTATTAGGGCCGCTATTTCTTTAATCAAAGCCATGGGGCTGGCAAAAGCATTTAATTTCCCCACAAAACAAATAAAAACTTGTTTCAACAAAGTATTTGTGAGCGTTTCTGTTTAATAGTTTCATTGTTTTAATGTCCTGGGATGGATATAATTTGATTAAGATATCAACAATTTCTGAAATAAAAAAGTATATAATTCACTCGATGTTCTGTATTTCGGATATGTTTAAATTCAGACATTTACAGATAGGGACATGTATGTGTTGGTTCGTTGTTGATAGTTTGTAAAAATACGTTTTATGTTCTTTCAGGCAACTAGAATGGTTGGTGGCAATTATCTAGGCCTTTCTGTCAGGAAATAGGCGTGAAAAACATTCATTTAATTGAACCTGTAAATCATCCACCACTAACAGAAAACGTTTTAACAACAGAAGCTGATGTATATATCATGTCCAAATGACAAAATATAACTGTTTTACAATTTGAAGTGAGATAATTTATTTTCTGATATTTTATATTTCTTTAACCCTTTCAAATGATGTACATTGGTGTGATTCTATGTTCGAATAATAAATTTTTTAACATTTAGGCAGCATGCTGTTTAATACATTGAAGTTTACATTATTATTTTGGTTATCTGTGTTGTTTATCAAGTTGAAATATATACAAATAAAGCTTATTAAGACTTATGAATGTATGACTTTTGAAGGTACTAATTGTTTTTTATGTAAAAACATACTTTTTAAAGTGATAATATAGTCAATGACATTAATGTAGTAAGGTTTCTTTAAATGATTGTTCTTATGAAATAAGATTGGAATAACCGACAGTTTTCACGCCGCGAAAAATTGGCGACAACTTTTTTTTGGCCAGTGAAATCCCTGAATCCGCGTAATTACCTTTTGTTTCTTATAAGTTTATATAAGAACTTCCGAAACGGTAAGTACTGGTGGCGAAGGGCAATGCTGAAAATGATTATGACAAGGATGACGATGATGATGATATTGATGAAATACATATTATCAAAAGTTTACAAGACAAGGCTTTTGAGCTATTAATGTGTCAGCTTTAAATGGCAACATAATTGAATATAGGAAAACAATATGTACTAGTATGCTTCTTGTATTTATTTTCCCTTACTCTGAGAGTCGCTGTGCGTTGTAACAAGAGGGAACCCTAGTTTGGGTTAAGGTCACAAAAAGTTGAAAGTAGGGTTCCCTCCGGGTACCCAGTCAAAAAAGTTTGTGTCAAGGCCTTTAATGTCAAGAAAAATAAATAAAACTTTCTTGTGACTTTGGCGGACATACGAACATCGGGACCCAATGTTATTTTCTTCAGAAAATGTGTGTCATACCTTTTTACTAAATAAAGAATATATATGGGTAGGTGGGGAATGGGATTATTGATGCAAGTACCTGTGGTTCAGTCCTCATGTTCATTATAAAGAAACGTAAAGTAGTACTTCTTGGACATTTTCGTGATGTTGATTTTTATCTATAAAAATATTACAGGATATGCATTTTAATAAATACGCATATTTATTAAACCTACCCAATTTTTTTAACACACCGAAAGTTATCGATGGTGACACCTCTGCATCATCTGCAAAACATCATTATTATTTTGAATTTCGTATCACATAATATGGGCTTTTTGTCAACAATGGTGTTCTGAAGATTATGTTTTCTAATTGAAATTGTTTCTGCTCCGTTTTTAGTTAATTTGATTTTAAAATATGCTACATTTGTCTCGTTGATGTTAATGTCCGCCATTTCGGAAATACAATATGAAAATCATGTGTTAAATACTCGCCGATTGGCTAACAGCGTGTGGTATTGGCTGCAATAGGAAATCAGGAAATTCGCTGACGCTTTACAAGTCGAATTGGCACAACGAAACAACCCGTATTATGACCAAATTTTGAACAACACTTTCGACAATCTGCGCATTTTTTATAGTTTTGGATAAAATACTAGGTCGTGGGGTGAAATGTAAATAAAAAAACGAAAGTGACTTTTATTTGTATTTGTATTTGTCGAAAAATAGGGTTGGTCGCTCCCGTAAAACAGATAATTAAAAAATGCTGGCCTAAACAGTGCATTTGTTGGCTTGCGCACAAACATGTTTCTTTGCCAGTCATGCAACACAAAAATATGGTAAATCGTTGGCTCTTGGCTGTTTCCTAAATCAACCTGATTTTCGTTTAACAAATAATGTTCTTCTATGTATTTTTTAAGTTTGTTATTTAACACTAAGTCTTATGTTAATAATTTATTAGAAGCGTTATTGGTCTGTTGGAGACTTTCAGTATCTTCTTTGTTTGCAAAAATTGCACTATACAACCAAAGATTCAGGAATAAATCTGCTAACGAGTACCGTATTGAGTACATTTTGGTAAAAGCGCATAGGCTACATTCCCTACCGACCTCCTCGTTTTATTATACTGTTATCGTCACATATACTCAATTATTTTAAGAACTCATAGAGTAGTGACAATTTAACGCTGTAATCCCTTTTTTGATCATACATACTGTTAATAGAAGTCCACAAAGCCTCAGAAGATTTACTTGTCATATCTGTTTTATGTTTTCTTAATTCTCGTTTATAATTTTGAAGCGTCTTTCTAATAGAAGGTCTGTACGATTTTGAGGCTAAGAGGTCGATAGAATGTCTGACGTTGTATCGTTATTTCTAGCCCAACTGTGTTTGAGATTGCTAAAACTGTATTTATTTCTAGCAGCTTTGCATTCATCAATACATCATTTATTGTTTTTATATACATTTTTACATGCCTTTCTAGAACTTTATGTGTTGAGATTAATTTCAAAAGGTGTTTTGCAGAATCAACTAAGGCTTTATCAACCGAATTGGCTAATGGTTTTATACTGTTTATACTGCTGGTTTATCCATTATCATTGACAGCCATATCAATTATTTTATCTAACGAAATCTGATGATTTCTCTCGTTCCCATTTACGAATGATTTCATTAAAACAAGATTCCTTATGTCATTTCCATACTTTAAAACACAGCCTAAAGATCACACTGCAATAACGGTAATACCGAACACGAACAGCCCGTGGGAGGCCAGTTTGGTCAAGAATGCCGTGAAGAGTTCGCCATTACCAGGGTGTTGAGGCCGCATACATAATAAACAACCGCAAACTCACCCGTTGAGGCCGCCTACATAATAAACAACCGCAAACTCACCCGCGCCCTGTGGGAAGTACACTGCAATGAAAGAATCAGTTAGCCTTGTTCTGGGAAACTGAGTTTAATGTTTGTGCGTTAAGTGTCGTCCCAAATTAGCTTGTGCAGTCCGCTGTTAATGTTAATGCTTGTGCGTTAAGTGTCGTCCCAAATTAGCTTGTGCAGTCCGCTGTTAATGGTTAAGTGTCGTCCCAAATTAGCTTGTGCATTCCGCTGTTAATGTTAATGCTTGTGCGTTAAGTGTCGTCCCAAATTAGCTTGTGCAGTCCGCTGTTAATGGTTAAGTGTCGTCCCAAATTAGCTTGTGCAGTCCGCTGTTAATGGTTAAGTGTCGTCCCAAATTAGCTTGTGCAGTCCGCTGTTAATGGTTAAGTGTCGTCCCAAATTAGCTTGTGCAGTCCGCTGTTTATGTCTTTTTCGTTTAAGGAAGTCTCTTCCTTTTGAAAATCCTGATAATTCGAAAAGTGTCGTCCCTGATCATCTTTTGTGGACTGCACAGGCTAACCTGGGACGACACTAAACACACATGCATTATCCTCAGTTTATACAAAGCGAGGCTATATTACAAGCAATAAATTTGATACGTCTTTTGACCGGATTACAATCCAGAATTCAGGATCACGTAATTTATGGATATTAATGGATGTAAACCTACCGGTCAGTAGTGCTTTTATTCAAATAACTTAAACAAAATTCGGAAGAATTTCAACCAGTGCATTAAATACCGTTTGTACGCGGCTTAAAGCAACATGAAAAACACCAGAATTACTTTTTTACAAGCCTATGTTCTTGGCCAAAAGTTCTATTTTTACTGTAATCTTATACACGGTTATGCTTCACGCAACGTGAAATTTTGTTGCCGATTTCAGACGTATTCAATAATGTATTTTTACATCTTAAGATATCTCTCACAAACTGAAGGAACAACTTGTATGCACAATATTTTTACAAACATTTTTAAATATTTTAAAGATATTTGCAAAAATAATGTTCTTAACGGTGTGTTCTCATTCTGTCCAGACCGTGTGTAAATCGCTGTGAACCCCATTGTTCCTTCACCCCTTGGTCATCAGTGTACAGTTCTGTCAAAATATATGATCTTTCAGGTCTCCCACCGAAAAAAACTTTGGGAGAAAAAAAGATACTAGTTCATCTTCTAGAAGTAAGCATGTATATATGTTTTGTATATATGAGTCACGTTGTCGAACGATTTGGCTTACAGCAGCTCAATTGGTCGTTGTCGGTTACGGTACTACTAAAAACAACCTGGTGTACTCTTAAGTATTCTAAAATTAACCCTGGTTATATAAAATTAATTAATAATCTTTAAATAACATCATCAATCAAATACTGTTGTCTTCAATAAACTTTAAACCTATCAAGTTTACGCCCATACCGACACATTTACTCGTGTCTTAAATTCACACCTGAAAAGATTAATGGGGTTTTCCCAACAGTGCGCACATCATGCATATATGAAGTAGTTTCCAGCGTTACAACAGAAAATTTTGTGCAAATGAGAAATTCTCAAGTAATTTATATTATCATGCCTACTTGTTCAGATCATGTATTTGAGTGTATTATTCATCCGCGGTTTATCTAAACAATGTCATTTAAACGTGTTTAGGCTCACGCCAACTTGATCTGATTATATCGCATAAAAAGCCACGTTCATATAACATTCCAATAACAAATCGTCGCCTTCATAAGTCTTTGGGATAATTGATTGTTGATAAACACGCACGAGCAAACCACAACCGAACGTTACCTCTTAAGCGAAATCTTCCGAACCAAGCTGCGACAACCACTTTAAGGAACGTTAAGTTTCGATTTTAATATGATTAAATGACACTCAACCCAGTTCGAGTGTATTAAGACACAGTTCTGTGTGTGCGCGCGAGTACCAACATAAAGTCAATTACAACGAATTTCTTATATCAATGAGCTTCGTTGTAGATGAACTGGCCTTAATGCGTGTGTGTAAAGTGTGCAGTCCGTACTGGATAATCATGGACGATAGGAGAACTGGCCTTAATGCGTGTGTGTTAAGTGTGCAGTCTGTACTGGATAATCAGGGACGATAGGAGAACTGGCCTTAATGCGTGTGTGTTAAGTGTGCAGTCCGTACTGGATAATCAGGGATGATTGGAGAACTGGCCTTAATGCGTGTGTTTAAAGGGTGCAGTCCATACTGGATATCCAGGAACAATACGAAAACTGGCCTAAATACGTGTGTATAAAGTGTGCAGTCCGTACTGGATAATCAGGGACGATAGGAGAACTGGCATAAATGCGTATATGTAAAGTGTGCAGTCCATACTGGATAATCAGGGCGATAGGAGAACTGGCCTTAATGCGTGTGTGTAAATTATGCGGTTTGTGGTGGAGAATCAGGGAATAAATGAGAACTGGCCTTAATGCGTGTGTAAAGTATGCAGTTCGTGCTAGATAATCAGGAACGATAGTAGAACTGGCCTTAATGCGTTTGTGTAAAGTGTGCAGTCCGTACTGGATAATCAGGGACGATAGGAGAACTGGCCTTAATGCGTATGCATGAAGTGTGCAGTCCGTACTGGATACTCAGGGGCGATATGAGAACTGGCCTTAATGCGTGTGTGTTAAGTATGCAGTTCGTACTGGATTATCAGGGGCGATAGGAGAACTGGCCTTAATGCGTTTGTATAAATTGTGCAGTCCGTACTGGATAATCGGGGACGATAGTAAAACTGGCCTTAAAGGGACTGTCAACCATGACGACGAAGAAAAGAAAAGTTGAAAAATACCGTATTTTTTACAATTATTAGTTTATATTGATTAAAAAAATCACGACTGGTATATTACATTTCTTGCAAAAAGTTGTTAAGTTTCCATATTTAAAGTATATCCGGTATTAAATTTCACTGGGTATGTCTACCAGGTAACTACCAGTTAACTATAAATGACGCCACTAGATTGATTATCATCGTCATGTGGTTTACCCAGAAATGCACATTATGCATGCGTAGTGAATTGTTTATATTTTATATATAAAATGGTTAATCTACTTGCGTTATTTATAGTGTGTATATCGTTATGTCACCTATTTTCGCGATGTACTTTCAATTTCACATCGCGAAATTTTATTACCGAATATACTGAAAATATGAACTTGTTTCAAGTAATGTAATATACCAGTCGTGAAATTATAATCAATATAAACCAAAAATTGTCAACAAATACGGTATTTTAGAACTTTTTTTATTTTTTCGTCATTGGTGGTTGACAGTCCCTTTAACGCGTTTGTATAAAGTGTGCAGTCCGTATCAGGGATGTCACTTTTAACCTTAACTGGATTTTCAGTAAGAAGGTACTTCCTTTAAATAAAAAGACCATACAAACAGAAAGTATTGTCCCTAATTATTCTGTGCATACTACACATGCTAATATGGGACGACACTATACGCACATGTATTAAGCACAGTTTCCCCAGGACGAGACAGTACCTTGAATATGTATAGGACTTCAATGGAAATAAGGGAATTCCAATTCCCTTTTTGTGCTATCCTGGGTATATGCGTACATGCCCTGGTACACTATGATAGTTATTAATATTTGATGCATCAAATATACATTTTAAACAAATTATATAAAAAGAAGCAATAATTATGTATTTTTTACCAAATGATGGCTATCAAATTGCTTTTAAGCTCTAGTCTTTTAGCTGATCTGTGATATGTGCATTAGTATTGCATGATATGTAGAAAATTTTAATTATGTTGTTTACCATGCCATATGTATTTTATAACCTGAAATAAATCTATCTAAAAATAAATCTCTCTCTATCTATCTGATGTTACAGTGATGCCCAGTGTATTAAGTCCGAGTATGAGTATTGCAACCCATTGTCAATTAATATGCCTTCCGTTCTTAAGATGTATACGAACATGAGCCCTTCGTGATCATGATCTTCAGCTTCAGTATCAACATTATAAATAAGTTTGAGCAGTGTTAAACATAATATGTCGTTGTTTTTAAACCTTAATGAAAATATATTATAAGTAGATTAATGATATATTTAACAATTAATTCGTATAATAAATGATTAAGTTAATTTTCTTACTCTACATATACTATTACAACGACATACGTTATGTAAGTATAATTACTTACATTTGCTTAAAATAATGGCGAAAAGTAAAGCAAATCCGTTCATGTTGTAATATTTACTACAGTATCATACAGATGATAACAATTTTGTTTCACTTATCAACACAGTCTCGCGTTAAATAATTGATATAAAGCATTAGATAACACATTACAATTGTACAAAAGAGGTTACACTATTGTGCTTGAAGTAAGAGATAAATGCAGGGTAAAACGATGCAGGAAATAGACAGTAATACTTTGTAATAATATCTGCTATTTACCAATCGATCATTTTACGGGTAGCACCTACGAAAATAATGAGTGTGTTTGTTGAATTCCATGACCACATTTTCCCTCATTGAAAATATATATGCTTTAGAATAAAACGTTTCCGAAACATATTGTTTGTTGAATATCAAAAACACATGCTTCGGTTACTATAAATCCATTATATTCAATAACAATGGTGTACGATGAGCTGTACGATAATATTTTTAAAGGTGTGATATGTCATATGTCGATTATTTTAAAGCCACATGAACACGATGGCGTAGTTCATAATTTATCTTAAATATCATACATATATCTTTTTCCTGAAAAGGTATATATTTCCACACGTTATTGACTGCTGTATATATAATTGAACTTATAAAATAAAGGGAATTGTCCGTAGGGATTGTTGAGCAGTTGTTTGTGTTTTTTTTTATATCGGTCAAATCATTTCTCTGACGAGTTAAGTGTGTACTCCAATGCGTGTGTAAGCGTTTTCTTCTTCTTTTTTTTTTATTTATTTCGCTTTCTTAAATAATATTTTCTTCATATTTCTTCACGAAGTTAAAAGTAAATCCAATTATTATCTTATCAAAAAGATAATTTTTCCTGTTGTGTGTCTTCTATTCACGTGAGTGTAGTTTATTATATTAAAACATCACGAATTATTCTCCTGTTTGTAAATCGCTTAGAAAACGTCAGTTGATTGATCAAACAAAACGTGTGTATACAGCAAACAGAAAACGTATGTGCAATCTATTGAAATTTTTACATCTATCCACATTTAGTTCAAGCAAATGTATGTGTGTTTTGTTCAGTACTGAAACCCAATTAACAATTTTTTTTTATTCCGTAATTATAAACAGAAGCTCATATGGCCTTTTTCGTTATTGTTTTATTCAACATAAAAAATATCACGGCGGTAATGTTATTAAACGTGTGGCGTCATGGATAGTGCAATACCGTTACGTTAACGTCATTAACCTGAAGAAAAAAATACAAATATATTCATAACACTTGTACTTATGATTTATATCCACAAGTCCAGTCACTTTTGCTATTCAACACCTTAGTAGGAATATTGGTTGTGTTTGTGATATAATCGATGACGTCATGGCGTCCCTGTAACGTCGTTTCGAAGAAAGCGGATATGACACCTTGAACAGTCTGTCTGTAATGATCCAGACGCGTGTTGTTGGTTGTCTTGCAAAAGTGTGTTATGTGACATCCTGAAAAATATGTTTTAAATGGCATTATTCAGTGTAATAACGGAATCATGTACTGTTCGATTTGCCTAATGTATTAAAAAAACGATTTAATTTAAACGTACATTTATTAATTTCAACTTCACTTCCGATCATTTAAACGAAAAGATATTTCAGTTAAAACCGCACTAAAAGTTGGAGTATGAATAACCAAACGGTATTTAATGCATCAATGTGTTTTTTTAATGTAAATACCGATGATATAAAAGTGAAAGTTCACTGTCTGAAACAGTGAACAACATCAGTGAAAATTATAAATGATTTTATTAGTTATTAATGTGAAATGTCGTAATGGCGTCATAATTTAACAGAACTTCTTCAGTTCAAACTTTTAACAATTGATATGAACGATGGAAAAAGCATTAAATAATAATAAAACATGTTGGATCTTGGTCAATTATCGTTTATTGTTTACTCGTGATCATAGAAAATAAATATGAACAATTTATGAACTATTAGCAAATTAATTTCTCTGATCACTCGTGAATTAAAAACAATACTCTATCGAAACCAACAAATATCCTTGCATAATAAAGTGACTAAAAAGGAAGAAAATCGGATTTTTAAATTAAATTTTCTTATGTAGTCTGTCTTCTCAATCGAAACTTTGCAAAACCTTTCGATAATAGCATACGTCAATATCCGTTGTTCTGAGCAAGCGCTTTAAAAGGCTTACATATATTTCTATTTACTCAAGGCTGATTTATTTGTTTAGCGCATACTCAAATGAGCCTTGTTCTGAGAAAACTGGTCTTAATGCATGTGCGTAAAGTGCCATCCCAGATTAGCCTGTGCAGTCCGCACAGGCTAATCAGGGACGACACTTCCCGTCTAAACTTGATTGTCGGTAAGGAGGGACTTCCTTGAAACCAAAAATACCTTAAATTGTCGTCTCTGATCAGCGTGTGCGGACTGTACAGGTTAATCTGGGATGACAGGTTACGCACATGCATTAAGCCCAGTTTTCTCAGAACACGACTCAAATCGTTTTAAATCCATGTAGTTGCTGAATACATGAAGCAGAATTGCGTACATATTGATACGAAAGAGTTGTACTGAAAGGCAACACTTGATATCGCGTGTGTAAATAAAGTGCCATTTTTAATCGAAAACGTTATATTGCGCTTATTCTATTTTGATATGGATGATGATCATAAGTATCGAATTGTGCATATTTTAATTAACGTATAGCATTTTTTCACATGGACATAAAGGATATTGTATATTGGATGCATACCTTCCCATGCAACAGGATCCAGGAAGTCGCAATGTCCAAAATCCTGAAAATATGTAGTCACTATTTTATACTAAAACATTGTTCTTTCAAAATATATGATATCATTGACGTGTAAGATACAAGATTTTGTAAAACGACGGTTAACGGTGAAACTGACATTGCAAGAACAATATTTCAAAATCCGAAAAGAGCTTTAGTTTGTACATTTCGTGTTTACTGCATATCAGCGGATTTTTCGACAATCATGTATCTTATATACATGGTTTGCATTCAAAAAAGAAATCAGGAACAGAAAGTATCCATTTTAACCCTTAATAATATTATAAATATTTGAATCGATGATCAACACGTTGCTTGCTATGAATGCATTTATTTGTTAGGAGCTTTGCTTGAAACCAGTACATTAGCTGCTCGGATTTAGTCGGTCTCATTATCACCGCAAAATTCAATGCGAATATCTAGAATGTGGCTTTTATAAACTCGTGACAACTGGCCGTTTGAAATAATGCCCGGGTTTCTGTCTTATGGAAGATTTGTTCAGGGTATATGCAAGTTGTGAGAGTATTACGCAACATAAGCTTACCTTTTACAATTTCACAGCATTTTTCTTAACTCTTTATATAGCTATTCAAGTCATGTTGTCCACCACATTAAAAGTTTGTTCCGGACCTTTTGCAATCTTTATTATTATATTGGAATTGGAAGGTGTACAGTTATTAAGTCCCCCCTTCCTACCTTTAGATAATGTAAGTCTTAAGCTTTTTCCGGAAGTTTTAATACTTTCTTTAATACAGTCTCTGCTATTAATTATTTTTTTGTTTAAAGGAAATCTCTTCCTAGCGAAAATCGAGTTTACGCAGAAAATGTCGTCCCTGATAAACGATGTGGACAGCACAAGCTTATTTGAGACGACACTTTACGCACATGCATTAAGCAAAATTTTCTCATAGCACGGCTTAAATCATTGTCATCATCACTTCCACAAAACCCAATGCGAAAGAGCAGCAAATAATCAACAATAACAATCAAAGCGCTGAAGGAACTGAAGATGTTCGCTATTGCATAATTTAACACGCAATTCATTTTTCAAAATCAATCGCAAGTTTGAAATTAACACACGCCATTCAACTTTATAAAGTGTGTGTCATAGCGCACGGGTCGAGTTTTATGTGCACTTTTTATCATCCTTATTATTTCATAGAAATAACTTAGACATAATAAAAACAAAATGCTTTTTGGACGTTCTGAAAGCATAGAAAGTATGATGATAATGGTTATGAGAACTTAATACAAAGAAAATTTGCAGTAACCATCATATTAAAGGAATATTTTTCTAATATCAAATAACTATCTCACCAAGAATATAAATTCATAATGAAAGTTCCGTGTACAAAACTTTTGATTTTTGACACCATATACAAATTCAAAATATGCAATAATCTTCGTATCTTGTATATAGAGGAATAAAAGTATATAAAGATTGCTGTTTATGCTTTACTTGTTACCCAAGCAGTTCACACGGTGTCAACAACGCTGACATAAACATAGGTATAGAGCACTAATGCGCTTTTAGGCATAGCTGTTTTACTCAGTTTTCATCTTAGTGACTTTTACATAACGCCAACAGACACGCATGGGTATTTTCGAATATTTAATAAGCTGATTCGAGATACATCCTCTGAATTTTTGCTACAACACTGCGTATGTGCTCAATTCAAAGGATGTGGCACTGTTCAGTGTAAGGAATTCCGGACTACTCTCTGTATGCTCAAACGACACAAATTATGGCCCTGTTACAATTACGCGTTACAATCCATCTCGCAGAATTTCACTTTCGCCTCCAAGATGAGAAAACAATCATTAGCGAAATAGTATAGTGTTACGATAAGAGAAAATCGTTTAATTATCATACAACAATGTTTGCCGTACTTGGTCAGCACGTCTGGAAATTATTCCTTAATGTGTAGATAGGCTGCCATTATTAACAAGTTTGCTATTTTGAATTCAATTTTGTATCAAAAAGCATTGTTCTTAAATGTGGCATTTTCAATTCGCAATCAGATTTTTAATGACCCTCGTCATGCGAAAATGGGTCTTATTCCATATGCGCCCATCATATAAATAGCCCACTCAGCTATCTCTCCTTCTGGTAAGAAGAAACATAACATATTGAGTGATTTTATAGCGAACAGCATCGCCTATGGCCTGACTGCGCAAAAGCACATGTTGGGTTTAACAAACGCTTGCCAAAACGCATAAGACCCATTTTCGCATGACGGCGCTATTGACGTGTGATTTAAATGTGTCAAAAGAAAACTGCGTTTAAATCATATATCAAAATACGATATATTTCGATAGTGAAGAAAAATATAACAAGGCATATGAGGACACATATGAAGTGTTTTCCCGTAGTATACTTTTTATCTACTTACACTAATGTGTGGTTTGACAATGCTAACACACATTTTATGCGGTGAATATGCAACTTACAAGTGAAAAACACAACACAATAGTTTAACTATTGTTTAATTGTATTAATTTATTTAGAAAAGTCAATTGCAAACTTTATTTCAAGGTCAGCGTATACGCCGACTACATTTTTAAAAGATATTTATTGTTATAAATATATTTAATATACATGTAATATATTTAGTTGTTTTCGGTTTTAGCGATTATAAAGCATTTTCGAGGTTGCCTATAGTATGCCTGTAGTAATTGATGAACTCATATCAAACTGTCTATGTATTGAGAACTGTGAATATA
The DNA here is from genome assembly GCF_020536995.1 of Dreissena polymorpha. Lineage (NCBI taxonomy): Eukaryota > Metazoa > Mollusca > Bivalvia > Myida > Dreissenidae > Dreissena > Dreissena polymorpha. Next base: position 54,262,842 of record NC_068363.1, on the reverse strand, counting down.
AACTAGCTAAACCTTCTACTAACCTTCTACTATTGCGTTGCTAGCACCCGTAAATACAAAAGATCGCCGCTATCTGTTGAGAACCAAAGAACGTTTTCCAGAAATACCCGCTGTAGTAGCATGAACGAGGTTACGAAACAGGTCATTCATTTTATTATTATTATAAATTGTTTGTTATATTCGGGTTTAGCGATTATGAAATTTTTTTTTGTTTTTGTCTATCGTATCGCTGAAGTTATTGTTGAACTTATGTTCAACGTTTTATCAATTGAGAATATAAATAAGCGTTAACTTTTTCCCGAATCTATTAATAGCCTCAATTGACGACCTGTACTACGTCATTGGGGTGTATGTGAGAGCGTAACCTATTGCGTTGTTATCGCCCGTGGACTTTCCTTTGTTTATCGACAGGCGCATCTATTAATAGCCTCATATTATGAATGGACTGAGCAAAAAAACTACGTCATGAAGACGCTGCAGAAAGTGGACTATTTTATTCATTCATAAACGATCTCCTCCGCGACACGTACAATACGACCATTGTTTATTGATTCTTTTCTATAAAAGCACCGTTCGAAACTATTGCATTTAACACGATATTAATATCATGTTTCCATTTGTGAATGAATATAATTGGAGAACTCAAACCTCTTGCATAAAGTATACAACTCTTTCTCGCGCGGATACGAGTAGTCAGTGGGTATTGGGCTCCTAGAAGCTAAGGCGTATCGACCTATATTTTAGACTAACCACCTTAGACGGTCGCTAAGCGACCATTTAAAAACAGCAACAACGACAATTTAACACTCACTGCTACTTCCAGAGCGACCTTGGGACATTTCCATACATTGTAAAACTGTATGTAGTCGTATCCGCGCACGTTGCAGTGCGGGAAACCGTCCTCTGAGAGTTGGGTACCATACATAAGGGAGGGCACCGTGTAGTTCATGAGTTTTGTCCCGTGGACCAGCTGGCTGTACGGTTCCATGAAGGCGCTTGCCTAAGAATGCAGACGTGTATAAGAAAGTAATGTGCAAGTAAACATTATTTATTAGTTTTTGTTTTGCTTTTTGTGTGATACACATTATTAAGAAGCGTTCTGAGAAAACTGGGTTAAATGCATGTGCAGTCCGCACAAGCTAATCAGCGATGACACTTAATGCCTTAACTGGATTTTCGTGAAGAAGAGACTTCCTTTAAACGAAAAAATACCATTGAAGCGGAAAGTGTCGTCCCTGATTAGCCTGTGCGGACTGCACAGGCTAATATGGGATGACACTTTACGCACAAACATTAAGCCCTGTTTTCTTAAAACGATTGATGAATTGTCATAGGGTGAATAAATACCGTATTATATATTTTTAACGCTTTATCTTAAACACCTAAGGACCTAAGCACTGTCTTAATTATATAATGCAATGCTTTTGTTGCAGATTAATTTCATATTGATTTTCTGCTCGGGGAATAACACACAGAAACAACAAACGTTGTTTGAATGTATTCTCCACCCACTGCTGCTGGCGATGCCGGCGACAGAATTACGATTTCGTTGTTTTTGAAACGTTTTACTTTAGGGATTTAAATTAAGAGACAACGAAATCGCAATACTGTCGCCGTAATGTAATGCAAAAATCATTACCCATATGGTAACTAAGTTATATAATTGTAATAATTTTAATATAAGTTTGTTTTGAAATTTTGAATTTCTTAAATTTTCAAAGCGTAGAATTCAATTTTGATACATATTGTTGCACTCTAACCCTAAATAGAATTTTCATTTCTAAAACATTAAATTCAATGTTTTAAATTCCTTACAGTTGTACTGATGGTGGCATTTAACCTTTAATGGAAACGCTTGTATTTCTTGAACACCCAACGCGTTTTTACAAATTCCTTAAATACATGGTTATGATGAAATTGAACTTTGAGTTGTAATTTTACATTTTCTTAAACTAACAAACGAATCTTACTTTAAATGGAAACTTTTGCATTTCTAACATTTTCAATGCGGTGTCGCATCCGGCTGAGTGGCAGGCTAGCCCCGTGAGGTCCCATCGTGGAATACCGGAAGTCTTGTTGACCAGGTACTTCTGCAGCTGAAACATAATTTGAATCTCGCATTGGGAAATCTAGGCTTAATGCATGTTCGTAGAATATAGTCCCAGGTACGTCTGTGAGGACTTATTAGCCTGTATGGACTATACAGGCTAATCAGGAACGATACTTTTTGCCTAGGCTTGATTTGTGTTTGAAGGAAGTTTGTTCTATACGAAAATCCAGTTTAGACGGAAAGTTTCATCCCTTATAAGCATGTGTGGACTGCACAAGCTTATATGGTATGACACTTTACGCACATGCATTATACTGTGGACTGCACAATCTTATATGGTATGACACTATACGCACATGCATTAGACTGTGGACTGCACACTATTATATGGTATGACACTATACGCACATGCATTAGACTGTGGACTGCACAAGCTTATATGGTATGACACTGTACGCACATGCATTAGACTGTGGACTGCACAAGCTTATATGGTATGACACTGTACGCACATGCATTAGACTGTGGACTGCACAAGCTTATATTGTCTGACACTTTACGCACATGCATTAGACTGTGGACTGCACAAGTTTATATGGTATGACACTATACGCACATGCATTAGACTGTGGACTGCACAAGCTTATATGGTATGACACTTTACGCACATGCATTAGACTGTGGACTGCACAAGCTTATATGGTATGACACTGTACGCACATGCATTAGACCCTGATTTCACAAAGCGAGGTTCATTTTTAACACTCAACGTTTAAATAGGGCCGCATTTATTAATGTGGTCGTTCGTCTTCATCTCAGAACAAACATTTGATGTGTCGCGTAATCGTTCATAGTTCATGGACGACACATAGTTACTGGCAATGTTCATTACTCTTAAATTACCGGTGTGTAGCCTATAATTCGATATCTCTTCATGCGCGAATTGCCAAGATGACGAGATTTGCATTAACTACCATTTTCTCGTGTCACGCATGGGACAAGTCGGTCCCTCTCTATTCATGTTTGTTTCTCTGCATAATCTAGGATAAAATATTCAACTACACCATATATCAGTTTCTAGTCCAATTTAATGTCTAACATAACTAATATTTCGGTTATACAAATACGTTGTGATTGCTACATGATTGTGTCTTTTTTCCAACTATCCACCTCTAGGTCTAAACGCTAACTGCCTTGTTTTCCTCTAACATCTGCCCCGTGAAACTCAGTTATGAATCCCATTGGTCAGTGTTCTATGCATGTTTATTTCTGATTGGCTGAATTACAGGACTGGAGTAGTCACTATTCAAGTATGCACACGCTAATCAGCATTGTGATACCAATAAATAATGCAAATACAGCCTGAGGCTTGTGTCAACAGCATCGTAACCCCTTTGTTGTTAAACATACACCAGATCCAAATATTTAATCTTTTGACAGTCATGCATACTCGCCACTGATACACTTGTCAATATTTCGTACATAAAGAAAACCCAAATATTTCACCCATTTTCTCATCATTATTTGACAGATTGTTGTTACTAAATTTGTGGAAAAGTGACAATGAAGACAGAATTATGCAAAAAAACAACAACATCCGTATACGGGATGAATTCTATATACGGATCATAGTGATGTTTTGGGCGTATGCATCTTTATTAATGAGCGAAAATGTGTTGGACTACCAAAATCTCATTAGTGCATGATAAGATTGACCAATTTAAATACATACTGATGTATATATCTCATTTAAAACGTGTTGACGGAAATTAAAACATAAATCAATATGTGTAAACTGAATGACCAACAGTTAAAGATTTATTTCACATCATGATTCTTTTTATCATTAATAAATAATAATTATTACAAAATATAGTTCCTGGAAATATACGTCCAAATCCTCTCCTAAAGCGGCCGATACAGGATAACCATAGTCTATCCCGAGCACGAAGAACCCGTGCTTTGCCACTTTCGACAGCACGATGCTATAGGCTTCAGCAGGCACATATGCACTCAGACCTCCGATGAAATATATCACTGGGAATTCACCTGGTCCGAGTGGGAAGTACACTATAATACAAAGTACAAGTGGCGAATTGTTTTGTTGTCAGGATGCTGTAATAGTCTGGTAAAATAGGCACATTGGAAACGCTGAAAACTGTATCGTAAAAATAGTAAAGCACGAGAAAATATATCGAAGTTAGCAATTTAATAGTAAAACAAAAGTATATCACATATGTTAATGCTAGACACATATAAAAATTTACTCATTAGTTTATTATTCTAATTTAAAGCGCCCGTTTCTAGTTTGAACTGAAATGTATATAAGACCGACTAAAGTGTGATATATTCTGGCAATTCATTTAACAGGTTATAAAATACATTGAATGAACATCATTCTGCGTAAGATATGCAAATAGTTCAATAACGTGCAAGTTTGACTCGAAAAATGCTTCAAAATGTGAACTTACCTTTGACATGTTTAGGACTAGCGTCAGTAGTGACTTCAATGGTAAGCTCTGCTGATGACAATTTCCCATCATCATAAGGGATACCTTTGTCAACGTAAATGACACCACCTTCATATAAAAAGTAACATTCATTAAAGATGTTGATTTGTGTAGTAAATACAAATCTTTAGAAGGACCTCTAAGCGTGACCTTGGCCTTTCATCAATTGATATATGTCAAATTCTCATATTCAAATGCTGCTCACTAGCGGTAAGGTTTTTTAAGATGGCGAAATGTTAGTTACAATCAATACGATCACAACAAATGTAATTTGACCTAGACCTGTATATTTATCATTGAGAATTGAGACATTTGCATAAAACGCGACAAATTGTCTCAACATAGTAAACAAAAGTGGCCAGTTATTTTAAAATGTCATAAATAAACTACAGTCTGGAAAATATTTTATGCAACTTTTATCATAGCTCTAAGTGTGAACCTGAACGTTTAGCTAGAGAAAGAGTCTTTACAGAGACACACCGTCTCCGCATGGTTAAAATCATGGTTATTAGTTTTAAATATGCACAAGATAAGTATTGATGCAAGGCATCAAAGGGCGTCGGGAATTTCAGTGTAAAAGGCACTCAATGAAGTTACATGGAACGATTTGTTTCTACTGTAAATATTTATATATTAGCCGATTATTTTAAACAAAATAGAAAGATACTGGTATAACCATTATCTATAATTTTGTGTTATAACCCCCACATAACCATTAATCATGATGTTGTGTTATAACCCCTTAAATAACCATTATCTATGATTTTGTGTTGTAACTCCCAAATATTTCATAGCTCATTTTATTTACATTGGTTTCCTTTTTTTACTGACATCCGTGTGCAGTTTTCATTAATGGAACAGAACTGTGTAGGTTTTTAAAAATCTGTTTCATCTTGTAAGCGTAATTACATATTTGTCTCAACTTCAAGGGGAGATGATTCTGAACTTATTCTTACGTTGCTCATTTACGATAGGGGTTGAGTACTAATTGATATGAAAACACTGTAAAAGTTTGAAAAAAATGAATGAAAATTGACAATTGCATAAAGAAACTGCATTTCACAATACTTTGAAATTCAGTAAAAGGTCATAATAGATTTATTGTTCCGATATTCATCATTTTCAATAGGGTTCGAGTAATACTGATATAAAAAAAACTTAACAAGTTTAAAAAGATTCACAAGAAAGTTGTGAAATCTTTTAAACAAGTGGAATCTGGACGTATTGTCCCGATGTTTCTCATTGTAAATGAGGTAAAAATGCTCATTGATATGAAGACACTTTAAGTTTGGAAATAATCTGATGAATAATGTTGTCATATTCACCTAACCAAGCAGTTTGTCACTTTTATTTTTAAATTCAAACAGAGATAATTCTGGACTTATGGTCCGATATTGCTCATATAGAGTTTGGGTTGGGTCCTCATTGATAAAAAAAAACCTGTGCAAGTTTGGGAACAATCGGATGAAAATTTAAGACTTCGAACAACGATTTCAAAATTTCTCAACTTTTAAGGAAGATAACTATGGATGTAATGGTCGGATAATGCTAAAGGACCCATACCACCTGGATAGTAATACGTGTCGCGCTTCGCGCTCTATATGTGGTTCTTAAAAAAACTCCGAGGAGTGCTTGACTCTAGGGAAACGGGTTGCTGGAACACAGCTCCTCCTTGATAAGCGGCTGCTTCCTTTATCGCAACTCATTGTTACAATCAATAATACGTGTCGCGCTTCGCGCTCTATATGTGGTAGGGATAGTACTTAGGGCCTATGATAGACAACCATAAAAATACATGGATAATAGATGTGTTGTTTGCATTTATTTGTAAATATAAAAACACGAGTATTTTTTGATAAGATATTTAAGTGATAATAAGAAATTTTAATTAACGTTGTCACCACGCGGCATCCATTAATTTTAATAAAAATGTCCAATTGTAGTAAAATGGATTTTAAAATGTCTACATAAAAGAAGGCTTTATTATATTGATTAACCTGACTGAAAAAAATTGTCAGCCGCCGAGCTGTTCCGTTCGTGCCCGAATCCGGGATTGAACCGGGGGCCTTTAGTTGATTATTGCGTAAACAACTTCAGTCTAACGCTCTTCCAACTGAGCTATTCCGGCTGACATCATTTATGTACTGCTATTTGGTGAAGTTGTGTATAGCGATCGTTATTATATGTCTATTTATAAACTAATACATTGTACGTTTTCGTACCACAACGCGTTCCAAAAACTTGCTTGCGCGATAGGTCGTCAACTATCGTTCTACATTGATTCTCCACTAAATAAGCAATTTAGAAAAACCACAAATAAATATATTTTGATTATGTTTTGTTTTTATACAAAACCAGAAAGATTCGCGTATTTGCCTAGTCCCAGTGATCTTTCCCTGTGATCAGTTGTGGATCAGTTATTAATTAAAACAATTAGCTTTGCATTATTGACAATACATGTTGTAATAAATGTAATAGGCACAAATGCAGTACTTATTTACACTAATTTACACAAAAAATCACCACTATGCAAGATATTCTTAAAACAAAAATATATACATTGATCCGTAAAATAACTTCCCCTCCCATAAAGGAAAACAAATGCATTACATACTAGTCGCCGCTCTCCAGAGCGACGCCAATAATGAATGATGAAGTTACAGTCCGGAATGTAAATGTAGCCCCGTGCTTTCGAAATATATTGAGCCCAGCTAAAATAAACCTACTGAATTATGATACGTATGCATTCAATAAAGCAGGCTGCCCAATTCAATATTGTGTGTTAACAACTTTGATATTTTCTTTATAAATACCTTTGGTGACTGCTAACAAGAAACATACAGCTATTAATCCATTTATGCTCATTATTGAACCGACAGTTTATCGCGATCTCTCGCGTCCTGGTGAAGATTGAAATGCTTGGATTGTTTGTAAACCTATATTGTTATATATATTCAGTTATAGTTATATATATATCTAGATATACTCACCCAATCTAATCGGGGTCAACTGACGGTGTTCTAGTTCTTCACCATGTATTGGTCAGTTACAGTGGACAGTACATGCGTACGGAGGTTTGTTTAATAATATATGGTATGTCTACTTTACTCGAACATCGTGATTTGTAGTTTTAAACATGATTTGAAAGCTGTTCCTGAAAGAAATTATTTTATCCCACGAGGGTTTTTGTTCAGTACGATGCAAAATGAAGTCATATGGTACACACGTGCAATTTGAACAGTGTATGGTACGCTGATCAATAAAACATTGTATCTGAAATAGTATACAATACAATTAAGTACTAACAGGTTTGTCATGAATCGCATGCCAGATGTAGAAAAAAATAGTTGATATTCAAATTATTCATTTCGGACACATTTACACTGGTAATGGGCTTGCCATCTTGATCGCATATATACGTACTTAGTTTTGAAGATGATATACGGGAAAGATCTGCAGTAACGAAGACCCCTTTGAGTATCCCTGTTTACACATAAACAAACAAATACATACGTCATTATTTAATTATCACATTATTCGCAATATTACTAATAATAACAACTTAGTTACATGAGTCTGTTTGTATTTCTTAATAAAACAGTGATGAAATTCAAACTTGGAGTCAAAGCGACAGATTAATTCCATGTTTGCATAGACCATTATCTCACACACTTATTTCCAAATTTACTGAATGCATCGTTGTAGTAACAGTAGCATACAGAATAAATAAATTTACCGAATAATCGCAGAAATATATTAAACTCCAAGGACACAAACTGAGTCACGTGTTTGCGATAATTACATTAAAGTATGAACCCGTCTATATTCAGCAGGACATTTGAGTACTAAAATAGAGCTCCAGTAAAGGCAGCCATGGCATAGTTTAAATGTTCAACTGTAGACCTTAAATAGATTAACAGTATATGCGTATACGTTAAATGTAAGTATATTATTTCCTTAATTTTAAGTTAACGATGTGTGTTTGAAATTCCCACTAGAAAAACTTACCTCTCATTTGTCTGCGATGCAGTGGCAGTACCCATTCGACGATGTTATTTTTAAACATTTAATATGTCATCTGCGTATGAAGTGCTAACGGGTGAAAACAAAAGTTATAGCAAACCTTTTGCGTTTCGTTGCTTTTTCAGCAATAGTCGTGAACATGCTAGTCCTGCGTATCGTGAACATGCTAGTCCTGCGTATTATCGTAAAAATGAAGCACTCGCTTTAAATCGATTTGTATATAGTATTTTCTTGATATGCGTCATGAATGTGTTTTTACCTTTCTATTGTTATGTGAAAAAGGGATACCCAGTTTCCAAGTATAATGCCCTTGCGACTAAGTGAGTGTTCTTCGTATTTTCTCTAAGAAACTTTGTTGTGGGGAAATTCATATGAAAAATGTCATGCTCATAAATGTGATAGATTATATCATGCAAATAACCTTGATATGAACTTATCTTCAAGTGTGCACAATTTAGGATCTGTATAATTATTTACAGCACAGTACTATACTATTCAAAACTTGCTAAGGATCACTTTTTGTAGTATGTGTAAGTTCACCCCTAGCTAGATTCAGCCAGCGTCACGCATCAACGATAAATCAATACATAAAAATAAAATCAAAAACACGCATTTTCATATCAAAACCTGCAGAATAACAATTTAAAATGAACGTAATACAAAATTGAAGATAATGTGAAAAGAAACAGTGATCCTTAGCAAATTTTGAGTAGTTTATGTGGAAGTTAAATTATTCGCGTCGCTAACAATGGTATGTTCGCGAGTTTACCATAGATCAATGTACAGACCTTTTTGGCTATCGAACTATTTAATATGAACTATTCCAGACTATTATATTTAACGTGCTTAAGTTCGGTAATACAGACATTTACCTTAAAGAAAAGTGTTACTTGAATTTTCAGTAGATTATTTAGTTCATCATCAGACATGGTTAAAATGTAATGCTTGTCGATTTAAAGAGATGTTGTTGATACTGGAAAATAAAGGCCAACTTCAAACATCAGAAATAATTGTTGTCAATCATTGACTTATACGCATATACGTAATACACTTCTTTTCCGATTGTCCTTATTGTCCTGATAAAGTTTTAACACCAACCCTGAATCATCAAGTGCACCAAGTATTTGTGGAGCAATAATGTGTCTTGTTCTGAGAAAACTGGGCTTAATTCATGTGCGTAAAGTGTCCTCCCAGATTAGCCTGTGCAGTCCGCACAGGCTAATCTGGGACGACACTTTCCGCTTTTATGGTATTTTACGTTTCATGGAAGTCCCTCCTTACCGAAAATCAAGTTTAGGAGGTAAGTGTCGTCCCTGATTAGCCTGTGCGGACTGCACAGGCTTATCTGGGACGACACTTTACGCACATGAATTAAGCCCAGTTTATACAGAACACGACACAAATGATGTATAATCTTAAGCATTAAAACCACATAATTTCTGAAAAGTTAGGGACTCAGTAGAACTAATTTGTACTTGAGAATCACTCTCAGTACTTAAACTCGTTTTGGGCATTTGCACACGAGGTTTCCATTTGTATATTCAGAAACATGTTTTAAATGCAAGACAATTCATGCTAGAGACACATACGGGAGAGTCAGATTTTAACAGCGTTGAAATTAAGAGTATATTTATAGAAAATGTCCCTTTTTGTTTATTTTCTTGTTTTGTTTTGTTTTGCATTATAGGTACATTTTTATCATAAGAATTTAAGATAAGTAGGACCGTATCGAATGACGAAAGTAAACATATGTTAAAACGAACAGATGGTTATCAGGGAAAAATGTAACAATATTAGACTGCAATCAACACAGCCGTTGCGGTTGCATAAATAAGCCAATCATAGTTGAGTTCGACTTGTATTAAATAACATAATTAAATTTATTTATTAAGTATTAAAATCAATTGTTAAAGTCACCACAAATGTATTCATTTTTACATAATAACGAACAAGGTGACGACAGTCTTCATATAATAATATATAAATGATTGGGAAATCGACATTAGTTGTGTAGATAAGTTTTGACTTCGAACACGAAAATAGAAAATGTATTTGGTATATTATTGCCAATAAACAGCAGTGGCTTTGTCTACGTAAATGTGGCCCAAACTCATGTTGAACAATCCAATATTTAAATACTAATTATGTTCTCTGTTCTTATCAAATGATGGTGAGAGTGGTAAGTGTGTATGGATCCTGTTCGACTACTTTTTTTATTTCGTTATGCACATCAATAATAAACAAAACATTATAAAACATATACACAATTCAATTGAGTGTATGTACAGTTTAGCTGTTGCGTGATATATAAGTATACTAACGATTCGGCTCCAAAATAGTCGAAGCTTATTTATGAAATGTTGATTTCGCCAGATAAAAAAATCGCCGTGAAGTCTATGAAACTGCTGTGAACACTACAAAACTACTGTGATCACTACGAAACTCATGTGAAAAATACGAAACACATGTGAAGGGTACGAACCTCATGTCAACAATACGAAACCCATGTGAACAATACGAAACTCATGTGAATAATATGAAACTAATGTAAACAATACAAAACTGCTGTGCACACTACGAAACTGCTGAGAACACTCCTAAACTGCCATGTGAACACTACGTACAGCAGTGAAACATACGGAACTGTTGTGAACAACACGAAACTGCTGTTAACAATACAAATCTGCTGTGAAAACTACGAAACTGCAATGAAACCTACAAAACTGCTGTTAACAATACGAAACTGCAATGAACACTTCGGAACTGCCGTGATACTACGCAACTGCTGTGAACACTACGAAACTGCTTTGAACACTGCTAAACTGCTCTGAACACTTATAAACTGCTGTGAACACTACTAAACTGTTCTGAACACTTCTTAACTGCTATGAACACTACGTTACTGCTTTGAACACTACGTAACTGCTGTGGAACACAACGACACTGTTGTGAACACTACGAAATAGCTGTTAACAATATGAAACTGCTGTGAATACTTCGCAACTGCTGTGAACACTACCAAACTGATTTGAACACTACCAAACTGATGTGAACACTACGAAACTGCTGTGAACACTACGAACCTGTTGTAGACAGTACAAAACTGCTTTGAACACTTCTAAGCTGCTGTGAACACTGCGTAACTGCTGGGAACACTACACAACTGCTGTGAACACTATGAAACTGCTGTGAATACTACACAACTGCAATGAACACTACCAAACTGCTGTGAATACTATGAAACTGCTATGAACACTACGAAGCTGCTGTGAACAGTACGAAACTGCTGTGAACACTACAAAACTGCTGTGACTACTATGAAACTGCTGTGAACAATACGAAGCTGCTATGAACATAACGTTACTGTTGTGAACGATAAAAAACTGTTGTGTACACTTCGAAACTGTTGTGAAAATTATTAAACAGCTTTGAACATGGCCAAGCTGCTGTGAACACTACGTTACTGTTATGAACACTACGAAACTGTTGTGAACACTACGAAACTGCTGTAAACACTACTAAACTGCTGTGAACACTTTGAAACTGCTGTGAACACTACGCAACTGCTGTGAATACTGCAAAACTGATGTGAAACTACGAAACTGATGCGAACACTACGCAACTGATGTGAGCACAACGAAACTGCTGTGAACACTACGATACTGGTGTGAACACTATGAAACTGCTGTGAACACTATGAAACTGCTGTGAACACTATGAAACTGATGTTAACACTACGTAACTGCAATACACGGCGACGATATGCGACAATGCGAAATCTTTAGTGTCGTCATGTGCAGATTTCTTGAATTCTCAACAACAATATAAATAAGCCTTACTCTGGGAAATCGACTGGATTTTTTTCAATTAAAGACATACAATGAAGACAAAGAAAAGAAAAAAAAGAAAGGGAAGAAAAGAAAAAGACACACAGCATAATAATTATGAATAAGGATGAGTTGTGTGAAGTGGGGTAGAAAGTATACTGGACTTGTTATGAAAGTTTAATGCGTTTCCATTTTTGTTCAAATATGTGAAGTGTATCATTGTTTAGGGCTATTTCCTTTTTAATTTGAATCTTCAGTTTTAAATAATTGATGAAACTGTTCATTGTGTTATTTTTCTGTATTTCGTATTGAAAATGAAGTATTTCATTAATATAATTATGTAATTCACAGCGTTATTAACCTGTTGTATTTTGAAGGTATTAACACCTAAACTGATGTCTAAGAGAGATAGTTTAACATTTAATTGTTGTTTCTCTAGAAAGGCTGTTAATTGATTCCATAGAGATTGAATATGTTTACACTCCCAGAAAAGGTGTTCTATTGTTTTAATATGTTCACTACACATATCACATAGATTTGTATTGGAAAGGTTGCACTTAAAAAGATATTTATTTGTAGCTATGATTCTCTGGATGTATTTATATTGAAAATTTCTCAATGTGCTATCAGTAGTTGATTTATATGGCATCACAAATGTTTGTTTCCAATTGAATTATTTTTTTCCAAGAAGGTTTTGCCATTTAGTTTGAGCTTTAGAGATTTCAGCAGGGTTTTTAATTTGAAGTGTAAAATATTTTGTTCGTTTTGTTTTCTTTTGTAATTGTGTTTTCTACTAAAGTGTTTTGAGTACATGGTGTGTGATTTGTATTGGTAACAGCTTTAATATGAATGGGTATACTTTTGATTAATGTGTAATACATCAGGAAATTACTTGTAGGTATTCCGAATATGTAGCTTAAGTTATCAAAAGAATATAAGTCGTGTATTCTGTAGTCGTACAATTGATCTACATATTTTATTTTCGTTCAAACCAATGTTTAAAGAAAAAAGTTTTATTGTTAGTTGTTATGTCTTTATTGTTCCATAAGATAATTTTACTGTTTATCTTGGTTTCTAAATTTTGAGTAACTTTACACCCTGCCGATAGAATATTTGATAGAAAAATGTTTTTGGTTGCAATATCATCTAAGATATTATTGTTGATATTACATTCAAAAAGTAAGGAGTCACCATATGTTTTTAGCATTTTCCATTTACCCGTATTGGTATTATCTAAATATCTTTTAACCCAACTGCATTTGATTGCATTCAGAAATGAATCTATATCCGTTAGTCTGATACCTCCTTATTCTGCTTATTGAGTTAATTAAGTTAGTTTAATTTTATCAGGTTGTCCGTCCCATATGAAATTAAATATTTCTGATTTTATATCTTATTTGGTGGGTTTGGGATAACTGTTAGTGTATAAATTAATTTAGGGAGTGCAAAAGTTTTCAACACGGTGTTTTTTTTCCGATTAGTGAAAGTTTACGATGCTGCCATGATTTTAAACAATTTTTAATTATTTGTAATTTTGACAATATGTTTTTTTAGAACTGTTTCATTTTCATTGTATTTAAAGGTTATTCCTAACGTTGGTGCTTCATTTGATGTCCAGTTATTTTCATTTCATTTTTAAGATGAATATTACTTTGTTTAAATTTACCTACTCGTTGCACAGTGCATTTACGTTTGTTTAGTTTAAGACACGATGCTCCTCCAAAGAGGGTTAGCGATTCAATATGATTATCAAATGAGATACTACTGCCATTTAAAAAATAGGTTGCATCGTCAGCACATGGGGACTGTTTAATTTCTTCGTCAGGTTCTAGCGATATTCCCAATATTGTTATTTGATTGGATAAAGTGTGATAGATACTCGATGCATATAATACATAGTGATAATGAAAGTGGGCATCCCTGTCTTACCCCTCGTTCGATGTTTAAACTGTTTGAAAAAAGTCATCGTTAATAATTATGCTGTTAATATTGGTATAGAATAGCTTAACCCATTTAGTTAGACTCTCACCGAAATTCATATTTTCTAAGCAAGAGAACATAAAAGAATTATCTAGTGAATCGAAAGTCTTTTCGAAGTTTGCAAAGAAAATGAGGCCAGAATTTTTTTTGGTCGAAATAATTTATGCATTCTTGTATCAGACGAACGTTTTCACCAATGTAACGTCCTTTAATGAAACCAGATTGAGATCTTGATATGATTGATGGTAATATTTTTTTTAATTCTGTTTGATATACTTATAGCTGAAATTTTATAATCATTGTTCAGTAAACTAATCAGGCGCCATATGATAAGGATTCTAAGTTTTTTCCATGTTTTGGAATGAGTGATATTATACCCTGTTTTTGTAGCGTAGTTAAGTTTACGTTATTAAATGAATAGTTAAGTGAATTAATTAAATGTGTTTCAATATCATTCCAGAATATTTTATAAAATTCGATTGTGATGCCATAAGATCCTGAAGTTTTGTTATTTTGCATTTCTTTAAGTGCTTATCCACATTCATATTCATTCATAGTAATCCATCGCACAGTAGTTTTTCCTCTTGATTTAAAGCATGATATGTTGTTTTTAAAATGGGTTTTATTTTCAACACGTTTTCGTTTATAGAGGGTTTAAAAAACTTTGTTTTTCTAGTATTAGAGTTCTGTTTGTTATATCTTCGCCATTGACTTCTAATGTGTGTACAGTTTTTTGTTCAATTCTACGTTTTTCGATGTTTTCAAAGTATTTTCATTGTGTTCAACATGCTGTGCACGTGCTCGTAGTATTATTCCATTGAGACGTGTATAATAAATTCCTTCTAATACTTGTTTTTTTAATGTTATTTCATTTTCAATGGCTTCGGTGTCGTTTGTGTTTGTTTCATGTAATGGTTTTTCAAGTGTTTCAATGATTTTGATAGTTCCAGTTTCAAGTTTGTGTGTTTCTTTTCGTTTAAATAATGTGTATCTTATTGTTGTGTAACGTATATTTCCTTTAATTATTTCCCATAAGGTGTTTGGGTTCGCATCTTTGTTATTTTGAACAGTATTGAATATTTTTTGTTTTATTTGCATTTGATATTGCGTATCTAATAAGATGATGTTCTTAATATTAAAGTACTCTGGGCCTCTTTCAGGTTGTATTGTGTGCATTTTAAGTTCAACTAGAGAGTGGTCAGTCATAAATCCTTGTTTTATGCTACATGTGTCAATAATGTTACAAAGTGACTCAGATATTAAACAATAGTCTAATCTACAAAATATTGTTGGTTTTGTGTTTGAGTGCTAGGTGAGTTTGCTTTCATTTGGATTTACTGTACGCCAGATGTCTTTCATATTTTAGTTTTTAATTATGTAATTCAAAATGTTTCTATTTTTAGGATGACTATAAAGGTTTCTCTTCTTTTTATCTAATAATGGGTTAACAACAGTATTGAAATCGCCACCGACTATAATATTTTTATCTTGGTTATTAATAATAAAGGATTTTAATATTTCGTAAAAAGTGGAATCATCTATGTTAGGGCTGTAAACGTTGATTAATGTTAATTGTGTTTCGTGTGTTTTGATATATATACTAGCTTGTCAGCCAATTATTATTTCGTTAAAGTTATCGACTGTGATCCCTATATTATTTTTTATCAGGAAGGCAATGCCTTGTTTGTTAGTATGTTGTCCACTGAGATAGTTGTCTCCGTCCCATTCATCTTTAAAGGTTTGTGCTAAAGTATGAGTCAAGTGACTTTCTTGTAGTAGGCATATACTATATTTTTTGTCTAACCATTTGAAGATTTTAATGCGTTTGTCTTTATTGTTAAGCCCGTTTACATTCAAAGTACATAATTTAATCATTAAAAGAGGTGAAGGGTGATGTAAGTGATAATTTGTGTGTGCTTGTCCAGTTAGTTCTATTTTAAAACATGTCCAGTTGGTTTCCATTATAAGACATAAGTTGTCCACAAATACAAACAAAAATATAAAACATAAAATAGGGAAACAAAAGGATGAATATTACATAGAAATGAAGAAGTAAAAAGAAATGATAGCAAACAGGTATAAACAATAAACAAACAAACATAAAAGGGCAATGATTACAATATAAACGAGCATATGCAGATCAGTACCTCATTAATTAAATTTCATTTTTATGAAAAGTGATTTTATTTTTTATATATATTTACCTTATCCGTATTATTAGCATTTATTATAAGAATTAATAAACAAATATTATATTATCATGAACTGTTTAAAATTAACCTCATTAACTTGAATTTTTTTATTTTTATGAAAAGTGATTATATTTCTTATATATTTACCTTATCATTATTATAAGCATATATTATAAGAATTAATATACAAATATTATATTATCATGAGTTGTTTACATTAATATTGTTTGTCAAAACTTTACAGTATATTATTTATAAATCGTCAGCTAATAGTATTATTTAAGTGTATAATTTTACAAAATATAATGCTATCATGAATTGACAAGAGTGATTTTTATTTGTAAAAACAACAACAAAATGTATATTATTTATAAATCATTAAGGTGATTGCTGTCAGTTTTGTGTTATCAATACACTTACCTGGACAGGACAGATTCTACTTTACAATGATAATGTAATGATTGTATAGATCTTAAGTAAGATTACAAATCTGGTGACATGAATATGGTTTGTAGCAATACACTTTTACACAAATATAGGAGATGTGTATATATTCTACATGTATGTTACTAATAATTGTGTAATTTATCGAATTTAGAGAAAGATAATACTATGAAAGCAATGACAGTGAATCAGACAGTGTAATTGCATTGAATATCTACCATTCACATAACACTTAAACCAGACTTCATGTGAAAGCGAAAATGAAGCAAGAGTGTTAATAACTAAAGAGAAAAATGCCAGCTTATAAGTGCTAAATAAAAAGTGGTAATACTGAAAGACCGGGTATTGTTATTAACATTTACAATAACGAGTTTGTTTTCTTTAGTTCAGCGCGCACATAGGCAAAAGATTGAGGTTTTATGCAATATCAAAATTTGCAAAATTTGATGAGAATTGTATAGATTCTTATTTGCAAAAATCATGGATGATTGCTAAATTTACGTGCATATTTAGGCACATGAACGTTCGCAGCCATAAACATAATTTACTGTTCCACATATACAAATGTTTTTAATACATTCATGTGGAAAGACATACGTGAGAAATAGCACTTTTTACACAAGCTACAAGAGCATTAACAGTCATATACATAGTTGAATGTTCAACACATACAAATGTAAAATAAAACATTTAAGGACAAGGACATTCACATTCATAAAACATAATTGAATAATCAACAAATACAAATGTAAAAAATACATTTATGTGGAAAGGCATACGTTGGAAAAAGCACTATTTACACAAGTTACAAGAGCATTTATAGTCATATACATAGTTAAATGTTCAACACATACAAATGTAAAATAAAACATTTAGGCACTAGAACATTCACATTCATAAACCATCATTGAATGCTCAACACATACAAATGTAAAAAATACATTTATGTGGAAAGGCATACGTTGGAAAAAGCACTATTTACACAAGTTACAAAAGCATTAACAGTCATATACATAGTTGAATGTTCAACACATACAAATGTAAAATAAAACATTTAGGCACTAGACTATTCACATTCGTAAAACATTATTGAATGCTCAACACAAACAATTGTAAAAAAGTAAACGTTTAGGTACAAGACCATTTGCGGTTATAATCATAATTGAATGTTCAAAGCATACAGATTTAAAACAAATACATTTATGGAGAAAGGCATACTTGAGAAATAACACTATTTACACGCTTTGTATAAAGTTACAGTTTTGTAATTGCAAAAAAACAAATACTATTGCCTAGTGTATGTGCGAGTTCATGTATACGAAAAAAACACATATAGAACGTTATAACGAAAAGAAGTTCTCGTAAAATATTTTTATTCAGATTTGTCAATATAATTTCACGTCTGAAAAATTCTCACTGCATAAGTTGCTGTAGTTCATGCCTATTTTAGTATACAAACATAAAGCAAAATGTTAGCACTTTTATAACATGCATGAATACAAATTAAAAAAATGCGTTCAGGTCGCTGTGGTGTAATGGATATGGTGTCCGCCTAGCGACCGGGAGGTCACGGGTTCGATCCCCACCGTGGGAGCGTTCTTTAGATCTTCCCCAAAGACACCAAGTACTGGTTCTAGGCCCAGGAAACGGACTCGAGAGCGTTTATATAAGCCTTAGGCTTTCGATGCAATCGAGCTAAAATAAATAGGTTTAAACTAAAAAAATGCGTTCACGAAAAGCGCATGGAGCTCAGCAGCGAGCACATAATTTTGTCCGAGTTTAAGATTATACGTGCAGACCTGTTAAGGTTACAATATACTAAATAACCGTTCCATGTAGTGCTGTACTCTCTAAAAAATATCATAGTTGATTCGAAGGCATGTTGTACAATTTAAAATATTGTTCTGGCTTTATCTTTTGGAGAAAGTAGTAGGGCATGAATATGTGCTCACTACTAAATCCCTGAAATGTGATAAACTTAGAGACTTAAGTAAAACATTGCACTGAAAAAGGTTACATTCCACTATACAACGGCTGGAAAAAAAAGTTGCAAAAATAGTCGATTTTGACTTTTGACAAGTTCTTTCTTGGTTCGTACATGACATATCTTTTTTATTGCACAAATCGACTCCGCTTAGAATGGCCTTTAAGAAAAGGTATGGGTATGGGGGTCTCTATGTGCAAAATGTTGCATTTATTTTCGCTTAAAGATGTCGCTTTTACATTGAATTATATAGGGAAACTATTTAGTATATTGTGACCTAAACTCAAACCAGGCCCCGTCACGAAGGAGCTGCATTTACATAAAATCACCATTTTTTTGGTGGGGTATTACGCGTTTTTGCAATTTTTACGGAATAAATGCGTTTGTTTTATGAATTTAATGAGCATTGTGAGTTTTCACGAAAAAAATGCTTTTTAGAGGAAAATAATAAAAAATCGTGCAAAAACTTGTCTTGAGCATCTCAAATCGCAACAATTTTTGCTGAACGCACCTCAAAACACGTTTTTATAGTTGTTTACTTCTTTATGGAGGTAGCTTGTAACAATATTCCAGTATTTTGACTGAGTGTTATCATTAAGGGCTGTCTTTTCACTTTTGATCGCCTTTTATAAATCAAAGCTCCGACCGCGAAAGCCAGATGGCTTACCAGGCGTTATTATAAAATGAATTTTCAAGCATTTCTACGTGAAATATCGATCTGAAATTTGGCACGCATATTGAAAATAGGTTTATAATTCTCAAGAAGTGCTAATTTTTGGCGATGTTAACAATAAACGTTTTTTTAAGGTTACAATATACTAAATAACCGTTCCATGTAGTGCTGTACTCTCTAAAAAATATCATAGTTGATTCGAAGGCATGTTGTACAATTTAAACTATTGTTCTGGCTTTATCTTTTGGAGAAAGTAGTAGGGCATGAATATGTGCTCACTACTAAATCCCTGAAATGTGATAAACTTAGAGACTTAAGTAAAACATTGCACTGAAAAAGGTTACATTCCACTATACAACGGCCGGAAAAAAAGTTACAAAAACAGTCGATTTTGACTTTTGACAAGTTCTTTCTTGGTTCGTACATGACATATCTTTTTTATTGCACAAATCGACTCCGCTTAGAATGGCCTTTAAGAAAAGGTATGGGTATGGGGGTCTCTATGTGCAAAATGTTGCATTATATTCGCTTAAAGATGTCGCTTTTACATTGAATTATATAGGGAAACTATTTAGTATATTGTGACCTAAACTCAAACCAGGCCCCGTCACGAAGGAGCTGCATTTACATAAAATCACCATTTTTTTGGTGGGGTATTACGCGTTTTTGCAATTTTTACGGAATAAATGCGTTTGTTTTATGAATTTAAGGAGCATTGTGAGTTTTTACGAAAAAAATTGCTTTTTTGAGGAAAATAATAAAAAATCGTACAAAAACTCGTCTTGAGCATCTCAAATCGCAACAATTTTTGCTGAACGCACATCAAAACACGTTTTTATAGTTGTTTACTTCTGTATGGAGGTAGCTTGTAACAATATTCCAGTATTTTGACTGAGTGTTATCATTAAGGGCAGTCTTTTCACTTCTGATCGCCTTTTATAAATCAAAGCTCCGACCGCGAAAGCCAGATGGCTTACCAGGCGTTATTATAAAATGAATTTTCAAGCATTTCTACGTGAAATATCGATCTGAAATTTGGCACGCATATTGAAAATAGGTTTATAATTCTCAAGAAGTGCTAATTTTTGGCAATGTTAACAATAAACGTTTTTTTAAGGTTACAATATACTAAATAACCGTTTCATGTAGTGCTGTACTCTCTAAAAAATATCATAGTTGATTCGAAGGCATGTTGTACAATTTAAACTATTGTTCTGGCTTTATCTTTTGGAGAAAGTAGTAGGGCATGAATATGTGCTTACTACTAAATTCCTGAAATGTGATAAACTTAGAGACTTAAGTAAAACATTGCACTGAAAAAGGTTACATTCCACTATACAACGGCCGGAAAAAAAGTTGCAAAAACAGTCGAATTTGACTTTTGATAAGTTCTTTCTTGGTTCGTACATGACATATCTTTTTTATTGCACAAATCGACTCCGCTTAGAATGGCCTTTAAGAAAAGGTATGGGTATGGGGGTCTCTATGTGCAAAATGTGCATTATATTCGCTTAAAGATGTCGCTTTTACATTGAATTATATAGGGAAACTATTTAGTATATTGTGACCTTAACTCAAACCAGGCCCCGTCACGAAGGAGCTGCATTTACATAAAATCACCATTTTTTTGGTGGGGTATTACGCGTTTTTGCAATTTTTACGGAATAAATGCGTTTGTTTTATGAATTTAAGGAGCATTGTGAGTTTTTACGAAAAACAATGCTTTTTTGAGGAAAATAATAAAAAATCGTACAAAAACTCGTCTTGAGCATCTCAAATCGCAACAATTTTTGCTGAACGCACCTCAAAACACGTTTTTATAGTTGTTTACTTCTTTATGGATGTAGCTTGTAACAATATTCCAGTATTTTGACTGAGTGTTATCATTTAGGGCAGTCTTTTCACTCCTGATCGACTTTTATAAATCAAAGCTCCGACCGCGAAAGCCAGATGGCTTACCAGGCGTTATTATAAAATGAATTTTCAAGCATTTCTACGTGAAATATCGATCTGAAATTTGGCACGCATATTGAAAATAGGTTTATAATTCTCAAGAAATGCTAATTTTTGGCGATGTTAACAATAAACGTTTTTTTAAGGTTACAATATACTAAATAACCGTTCCATGTAGTGCTGTACTCTCTAAAAAATATCATAGTTGATTCGAAGGCATGTTGAACAATTTTAACTATTGTTCTGGCTTTATCTTTTGGAGAAAGTAGTAGGGCATGAAAATGTGCTCACTACTAAATCCCTGAAATGTGATAAACTTAGAGACTTAAGTAAAACATTGCACTGAAAAAGGTTACATTCCACTATACAACGGCTGGAAAAAAAAGTTGCAAAAATAGTCGATTTTGACTTTTGACAAGTTCTTTCTTGGTTCGTACATGACATATCTTTTTTATTGCACAAATCGACTCCGCTTAGAATGGCCTTTAAGAAAAGGTATGGGTATGGGGGTCTCTATGTGCAAAATGTTGCATTTATTTTCGCTTAAAGATGTCGCTTTTACATTGAATTATATAGGGAAACTATTTAGTATATTGTGACCTAAACTCAAACCAGGCCCCGTCACGAAGGAGCTGCATTTACATAAAATCACCATTTTTTTTTGTGGGGTATTACGCGTTTTTGCAATTTTTACGGAATAAATGCGTTTGTTTTATGAATTTAATGAGCATTGTGAGTTTTTACGAAAAAAATGCTTTTTAGAGGAAAATAATAAAAAATCGTACAAAAACTTGTCTTGAGCATCTCAAATCGCAACAATTTTTGCTGAACGCACCTCAAAACACGTTTTTATAGTTGTTTACTTCTTTATGGAGGTAGCTTGTAACAATATTCCAGTATTTTGACTGAGTGTGATCATTAAGGGCTGTCTTTTCACTTCTGATCGCCTTTTATAAATCAAAGCTCCGACCGCGAAAGCCAGATGGCTTTCCAGGCGTTATTATAAAATGAATTTTCAAGCATTTCTACGTGAAATATCGATCTGAAATTTGGCACGCATATTGAAAATAGGTTTATAATTCTCAAGAAGTGCTAATTTTGGCGATGTTAACAATAAACGTTTTTTTAAGGTTACAATATACTAAATAACCGTTCCATGTAGTGCTGTACTCTCTAAAAAATATCATAGTTGATTCGAAGGCATGTTGTACAATTTAAACTATTGTTCTGGCTTTATCTTTTGGAGAAAGTAGTAGGGCATGAATATGTGCTCACTACTAAATCCCTGAAATGTGATAAACTTAGAGACTTAAGTAAAACATTGCACTGAAAAAGGTTACATTCCACTATACAACGGCCGGAAAAAAAGTTACAAAAACAGTCGATTTTGACTTTTGACAAGTTCTTTCTTGGTTCGTACATGACATATCTTTTTTATTGCACAAATCGACTCCGCTTAGAATGGCCTTTAAGAAAAGGTATGGGTATGGGGGTCTCTATGTGCAAAATGTTGCATTATATTCGCTTAAAGATGTCGCTTTTACATTGAATTATATAGGGAAACTATTTAGTATATTGTGACCTAAACTCAAACCAGGCCCCGTCACGAAGGAGCTGCATTTACATAAAATCACCATTTTTTTGGTGGGGTATTACGCGTTTTTGCAATTTTTACGGAATAAATGCGTTTGTTTTATGAATTTAAGGAGCATTGTGAGTTTTTACGAAAAAAAAATGCTTTTTTGAGGAAAATAATAAAAAATCGTACAAAAACTCGTCTTGAGCATCTCAAATCGCAACAATTTTTGCTGAAAGCACATCAAAACACGTTTTTATAGTTGTTTACTTCTGTATGGAGGTAGCTTGTAACAATATTCCAGTATTTTGACTGAGTGTTATCATTAAGGGCAGTCTTTTCACTTCTGATCGCCTTTTATAAATCAAAGCTCCGACCGCGAAAGCCAGATGGCTTACCAGGCGTTATTATAAAATGAATTTTCAAGCATTTCTACGTGAAATATCGATCTGAAATTTGGCACGCATATTGAAAATAGGTTTATAATTCTCAAGAAGTGCTAATTTTTGGCAATGTTAACAATAAACGTTTTTTTAAGGTTACAATATACTAAATAACCGTTTCATGTAGTGCTGTACTCTCTAAAAAATATCATAGTTGATTCGAAGGCATGTTGTACAATTTAAACTATTGTTCTGGCTTTATCTTTTGGAGAAAGTAGTAGGGCATGAATATGTGCTTACTACTAAATTCCTGAAATGTGATAAACTTAGAGACTTAAGTAAAACATTGCACTGAAAAAGGTTACATTCCACTATACAACGGCCGGAAAAAAAGTTGCAAAAACAGTCGATTTTGACTTTTGACAAGTTCTTTCTTGGTTCGTACATGACATATCTTTTTTATTGCACAAATCGACTCCGCTTAGAATGGCCTTTAAGAAAAGGTATGGGTATGGGGGTCTCTATGTGCAAAATTTGCATTATATTCGCTTAAAGATGTCGCTTTTACATTGAATTATATAGGGAAACTATTTAGTATATTGTGACCTTAACTCAAACCAGGCCCCGTCACGAAGGAGCTGCATTTACATAAAATCACCATTTTTTTGGTGGGGTATTACGCGTTTTTGCAATTTTTACGGAATAAATGCGTTTGTTTTATGAATTTAAGGAGCATTGTGAGTTTTTACGAAAAACAATGCTTTTTTGAGGAAAATAATAAAAAATCGTACAAAAACTCGTCTTGAGCATCTCAAATCGCAACAATTTTTGCTGAACGCACCTCAAAACACGTTTTTATAGTTGTTTACTTCTTTATGGATGTAGCTTGTAACAATATTCCAGTATTTTGACTGAGTGTTATCATTTTGGGTAGTCTTTTCACTCCTGATCGCCTTTTATAAATCAAAGCTCCGACCGCGAAAGCCAGATGGCTTACCAGGCGTTATTATAAAATGAATTTTCAAGCATTTCTACGTGAAATATCGATCTGAAATTTGGCACGCATATTGAAAATAGGTTTATAATTCTCAAGAAATGCTAATTTTTGGCGATGTTAACAATAAACGTTTTTTTAAGGTTACAATATACTAAATAACCGTTCCATGTAGTGCTGTACTCTCTAAAAAATATCATAGTTGATTCGAAGGCATGTTGAACAATTTAAACTATTGTTCTGGCTTTATCTTTTGGAGAAAGTAGTAGGGCATGAATATGTGCTCACTACTAAATCCCTGAAATGTGATAAACTTAGAGACTTAAGTAAAACATTGCACTGAAAAAGGTTACATTCCACTATACAACGGCTGGAAAAAAAAGTTGCAAAAATAGTCGATTTTGACTTTTGACAAGTTCTTTCTTGGTTCGTACATGACATATCTTTTTTATTGCACAAATCGACTCCGCTTAGAATGGCCTTTAAGAAAAGGTATGGGTATGGGGGTCTCTATGTGCAAAATGTTGCATTTATTTTCGCTTAAAGATGTCGCTTTTACATTGAATTATATAGGGAAACTATTTAGTATATTGTGACCTAAACTCAAACCAGGCCCCGTCACGAAGGAGCTGCATTTACATAAAATCACCATTTTTTTGGTGGGGTATTACGCGTTTTTGCAATTTTTACGGAATAAATGCGTTTGTTTTATGAATTTAATGAGCATTGTGAGTTTTTACGAAAAAAATGCTTTTTAGAGGAAAATAATAAAAAATCGTACAAAAACTTGTCTTGAGCATCTCAAATCGCAACAATTTTTGCTGAACGCACCTCAAAACACGTTTTTATAGTTGTTTACTTCTTTATGGAGGTAGCTTGTAACAATATTCCAGTATTTTGACTGAGTGTTATCATTAAGGGCTGTCTTATCACTTCTGATCGCCTTTTATAAATCAAAGCTCCGACTGCGAAAGCCAGATGGCTTACCAGGCGTTATTATAAAATGAATTTTCAAGCATTTCTACGTGAAATATCGATCTGAAATTTGGCACGCATATTGAAAATAGGTTTATAATTCTCAAGAAGTGCTCATTTTTGGCGATGTTAACAATAAACGTTTTTTTAAGGTTACAATATACTAAATAACCGTTCCATGTAGTGCTGTACTCTCTAAAAAATATCATAGTTGATTCGAAGGCATGTTGTACAATTTAAACTATTGTTCTGGCTTTATCTTTTGGAGAAAGTAGTAGGGCATGAATATGTGCTTACTACTAAATTCCTGAAATGTGATAAACTTAGAGACTTAAGTAAAACATTGCACTGAAAAAGGTTACATTCCACTATACAACGGCCGGAAAAAAAGTTGCAAAAACAGTCGATTTTGACTTTTGACAAGTTCTTTCTTGGTTCGTACATGACATATCTTTTTTATTGCACAAATCGACTCCGCTTAGAATGGCCTTTAAGAAAAGGTATGGGTATGGGGGTCTCTATGTGCAAAATGTTGCATTATATTCGCTTAAAGATGTCGCTTTTACATTGAAATATATAGCGAAACTATTTAGTATATTGTGACCTAAACTCAAACCAGGCCCCGTCACGAAGGAGCTGCATTTACATAAAATCACCATTTTTTTGGTGGGGTATTACGCGTTTTTGCAATTTTTACGGAATAAATGCGTTTGTTTTATGAATTTAAGGAGCATTGTGAGTTTTTACGAAAAACAATGCTTTTTTGAGGAAAATAATAAAAAATCGTACAAAAACTCGTCTTGAGCATCTCAAATCGCAACAATTTTTGCTGAACGCACCTCAAAACACGTTTTTATAGTTGTTTACTTCTTTATGGATGTAGCTTGTAACAATATTCCAGTATTTTGACTGAGTGTTATCATTTAGGGCAGTCTTTTCACTCCTGATCGCCTTTTATAAATCAAAGCTCCGACCGCGAAAGCCAGATGGCTTACCAGGCGTTATTATAAAATGAATTTTCAAGCATTTCTACGTGAAATATCGATCTGAAATTTGGCACGCATATTGAAAATAGGTTTATAATTCTCAAGAAGTGCTATTTTTGGCGATGTTAACAATAAACGTTTTTTTAAGGTTACAATATACTAAATAACCGTTCCATGTAGTGCTGTACTCTCTAAAAAATATCATAGTTGATTCGAAGGCATGTTGTACAATTTTAAACTATTGTTCTGGCTTATCTTTTGGAGAAAGTAGTAGGGCATGAATATGTGCTTACTACTAAATTCCCTGAAATGTGATAAACTTAGAGACTTAAGTAAAACATTGCACTGAAAAGGTTACATTCCACTATACAACGGCCGGAAAAAAAGTTGCAAAAAACAGTCGATTTTGACTTTTGACAAGTTCTTTCTTGGTTCGTACATGACATATCTTTTTTATTGCACAAATCGACTCCGCTTAGAATGGCCTTTAAGAAAAGGTATGGGTATGGGGGTCTCTATGTGCAAAATGTTGCATTATATTCGCTTAAAGATGTCGCTTTTACATTGAATTATATAGGGAAACTATTTAGTATATTGTGACCTAACTCAAACCAGGCCCCGTCACGAAGGAGCTGCATTTACATAAAATCACCATTTTTTTGGTGGGGTATTACGCGTTTTTGCAATTTTTACGGAATAAATGCGTTTGTTTTATGAATTTAAGGAGCATTGTGAGTTTTTACGAAAAACAATGCTTTTTTGAGGAAAATAATAAAAAATCGTACAAAAACTCGTCTTGAGCATCTCAAATCGCAACAATTTTTGCTGAACGCACCTCAAAACACGTTTTTATAGTTGTTTACTTCTTTATGGATGTAGCTTGTAACAATATTCCAGTATTTTGACTGAGTGTTATCATTTAGGGCAGTCTTTTCACTCCTGATCGCCTTTTATAAATCAAAGCTCCGACCGCGAAAGCCAGATGGCTTACCAGGCGTTATTATAAAATGAATTTTCAAGCATTTCTACGTGAAATATCGATCTGAAATTTGGCACGCATATTGAAAATAGGTTTATAATTCTCAAGAAGTGC
Organism: Dreissena polymorpha; assembly: GCF_020536995.1. Lineage (NCBI taxonomy): Eukaryota > Metazoa > Mollusca > Bivalvia > Myida > Dreissenidae > Dreissena > Dreissena polymorpha. Next base: position 54,235,199 of record NC_068363.1, on the reverse strand, counting down.
TAATTTTTGGCGATGTTAACAATAAACGTTTTTTTAAGGTTACAATATACTAAATAACCGTTCCATGTAGTGCTGTACTCTCTAAAAAATATCATAGTTGATTCGAAGGCATGTGTACAATTTAAACTATTGTTCTGGCTTTATCTTTTGGAGAAAGTAGTAGGGCATGAATATGTGCTCACTACTAAATCCCTGAAATGTGATAAACTTAGAGACTTAAGTAAAACATTGCACTGAAAAAGGTTACATTCCACTATACAACGGCCGGAAAAAAAGTTGCAAAAACAGTCGATTTTGACTTTTGACAAGTTCTTTCTTGGTTCGTACATGACATATCTTTTTTATTGCACAAATCGACTCCGCTTAGAATGGCCTTTAAGAAAAGGTATGGGTATGGGGGTCTCTATGTGCAAAATGTTGCATTATATTTCGCTTAAAGATGTCGCTTTTACATTGAATTATATAGGGAAACTATTTAGTATATTGTGACCTAAACTCAAACCAGGCCCCGTCACGAAGGAGCTGCATTTACATAAAATCACCATTTTTTTGGTGGGGTATTACGCGTTTTTGCAATTTTTACGGAATAAATGCGTTTGTTTTATGAATTTAAGGAGCATTGTGAGTTTTTACGAAAAAAATGCTTTTTAGAGGAAAATAATAAAAAATCGTACAAAAACTCGTCTTGAGCATCTCAAATCGCAACAATTTTTGCTGAACGCACCTCAAAACACGTTTTTATAGTTGTTTACTTCTTTATGGAGGTAGCTTGTAACAATATTCCAGTATTTTGACTGAGTGTTATCATTAAGGGCAGTCTTTTCACTTCTGATCGCCTTTTATAAATCAAAGCTCCGACCGCGAAAGCCAGATGGCTTACCAGGCGTTATTATAAAATGAATTTTCAAGCATTTCTACGTGAAATATCGATCTGAAATTTGGCACGCATATTGAAAATAGGTTTATAATTCTCAAGAAGTGCTAATTTTTGGCGATGTTAACAATAAACGTTTTTTTAAGGTTACAATATACTAAATAACCGTTCCATGTAGTGCTGTACTCTCTAAAAAATATCATAGTTGATTCGAAGGCATGTTGTACAATTTAAACTATTGTTCTGGCTTTATCTTTTGGAGAAAGTAGTAGGGCATGAATATGTGCTCACTACTAAATCCCTGAAATGTGATAAACTTAGAGACTTAAGTAAAACATTGCACTGAAAAAGGTTACATTCCACTATACAACGGCCGGAAAAAAAAGTTGCAAAAACAGTCGATTTTGACTTTTGACAAGTTCTTTCTTGGTTCGTACATGACATATCTTTTTTATTGCACAAATCGACTCCGCTTAGAATGGCCTTTAAGAAAAGGTATGGGTATGGGGGTCTCTATGTGCAAAATGTTGCATTATATTCGCTTAAAGATGTCGCTTTTACATTGAATTATATAGGGAAACTATTTAGTATATTGTGACCTAAACTCAAACCAGGCCCCGTCACGAAGGAGCTGCATTTACATAAAATCACCATTTTTTTGGTGGGGTATTACGCGTTTTTGCAATTTTTACGGAATAAATGCGTTTGTTTTATGAATTTAAGGAGCATTGTGAGTTTTTACGAAAAAAAATGCTTTTTTGAGGAAAATAATAAAAAATCGTACAAAAACTCGTCTTGAGCATCTCAAATCGCAACAATTTTTGCTGAACGCACCTCAAAACACGTTTTTATAGTTGTTTACTTCTTTATGGAGGTAGCTTGTAACAATATTCCAGTATTTTGACTGAGTGTTATCATTTAAGGGCAGTCTTTTCACTTCTGATCGCCTTTTATAAATCAAAGCTCCGACCGCGAAAGCCAGATGGCTTACCAGGCGTTATTATAAAATGAATTTTCAAGCATTTCTACGTGAAATATCGATCTGAAATTTGGCACGCATATTGAAAATAGGTTTATAATTCTCAAGAAGTGCTAATTTTTGGCGATGTTAACAATAAACGTTTTTTTAAGGTTACAATATACTAAATAACCGTTCCATGTAGTGCTGTACTCTCTAAAAAATATCATAGTTGATTCGAAGGCATGTTGTACAATTTAAACTATTGTTCTGGCTTTATCTTTTGGAGAAAGTAGTAGGGCATGAATATGTGCTCACTACTAAATCCCTGAAATGTGATAAACTTAGAGACTTAAGTAAAACATTGCACTGAAAAAGGTTACATTCCACTATACAACGGCCGGAAAAAAAGTTGCAAAAACAGTCGATTTTGACTTTTGACAAGTTCTTTCTTGGTTCGTACATGACATATCTTTTTTATTGCACAAATCGACTCCGCTTAGAATGGCCTTTAAGAAAAGGTATGGGTATGGGGGTCTCTATGTGCAAAATGTTGCATTATATTCGCTTAAAGATGTCGCTTTTACATTGAATTATATAGGGAAACTATTTAGTATATTGTGACCTAAACTCAAACCAGGCCCCGTCACGAAGGAGCTGCATTTACATAAAATCACCATTTTTTTGGTGGGGGTATTACGCGTTTTTTGCAATTTTTACGGAATAAATGCGTTTGTTTTATGAATTTAAGGAGCATTGTGAGTTTTTACGAAAAAAATGCTTTTTTGAGGAAAATAATAAAAAATCGTACAAAAACTCGTCTTGAGCATCTCAAATCGCAACAATTTTTGCTGAACGCACCTCAAAACACGTTTTTATAGTTGTTTACTTCTTTATGGAGGTAGCTTGTAACAATATTCCAGTATTTTGACTGAGTGTTATCATTTAGGGCAGTCTTTTCACTCCTGATCGCCTTTTATAAATCAAAGCTCCGACCGCGAAAGCCAGATGGCTTACCAGGCGTTATTATAAAATGCATTTTCAAGCATTTCTACGTGAAATATCGATCTGAAATTTGGCACGCATATTGAAAATAGGTTTATAATTCTCAAGAAGTGCTAATTTTTGGCGATGTTAACAATAAACGTTTTTTTAAGGTTACAATATACTAAATAACCGTTCCATGTAGTGCTGTACTCTCTAAAAAATATCATAGTTGATTCGAAGGCATGTTGTACAATTTAAACTATTGTTCTGGCTTTATCTTTTGGAGAAAGTAGTAGGGCATGAATATGTGCTCACTACTAAATCCCTGAAATGTGATAAACTTAGAGACTTAAGTAAAACATTGCACTGAAAAAGGTTACATTCCACTATACAACGGCCGGAAAAAAAGTTGCAAAAACAGTCGATTTTGACTTTTGACAAGTTCTTTCTTGGTTCGTACATGACATATCTTTTTATTGCACAAATCGACTCCGCTTAGAATGGCCTTTAAGAAAAGGTATGGGTATGGGGGTCTCTATGTGCAAAATGTTGCATTATATTCGCTTAAAGATGTCGCTTTTACATTGAATTATATAGGGAAACTATTTAGTATATTGTGACCTAAACTCAAACCAGGCCCCGTCACGAAGGAGCTGCATTTACATAAAATCACCATTTTTTTGGTGGGGTATTACGCGTTTTTGCAATTTTTACGGAATAAATGCGTTTGTTTTATGAATTTAAGGAGCATTGTGAGTTTTTACGAAAAAAAATGCTTTTTTAGAGGAAAATAATAAAAAATCGTACAAAAACTCGTCTTGAGCATCTCAAATCGCAACAATTTTTGCTGAACGCACCTCAAAACACGTTTTTATAGTTGTTTACTTCTTTATGGAGGTAGCTTGTAACAATATTCCAGTATTTTGCTGAGTGTTATCATTAAGGGCAGTCTTTTCACTTCTGATCGCCTTTTATAAATCAAAGCTCCGACCGCGAAAGCCAGATGGCTTACCAGGCGTTATTATAAAATGAATTTTCAAGCATTTCTACGTGAAATATCGATCTGAAATTTGGCACGCATATTGAAAATAGGTTTATAATTCTCAAGAAGTGCTAATTTTTGGCGATGTTAACAATAAACGTTTTTTTAAGGTTACAATATACTAAATAACCGTTCCATGTAGTGCTGTACTCTCTAAAAAATATCATAGTTGATTCGAAGGCATGTTGTACAATTTAAACTATTGTTCTGGCTTTATCTTTTGGAGAAAGTAGTAGGGCATGAATATGTGCTCACTACTAAATCCCTGAAATGTGATAAACTTAGAGACTTAAGTAAAACATTGCACTGAAAAAGGTTACATTCCACTATACAACGGCCGGAAAAAAAGTTGCAAAAACAGTCGATTTTGACTTTTGACAAGTTCTTTCTTGGTTCGTACATGACATATCTTTTTTATTGCACAAATCGACTCCGCTTAGAATGGCCTTTAAGAAAAGGTATGGGTATGGGGGTCTCTATGTGCAAAATGTTGCATTATATTCGCTTAAAGATGTCGCTTTTACATTGAATTATATAGGGAAACTATTTAGTATATTGTGACCTAAACTCAAACCAGGCCCCGTCACGAAGGAGCTGCATTTACATAAAATCACCATTTTTTTGGTGGGGTATTACGCGTTTTTGCAATTTTTACGGAATAAATGCGTTTGTTTTATGAATTTAAGGAGCATTGTGAGTTTTTACGAAAAAAAATACTTTTTTAGAGGAAAATAATAAAAAATCGTACAAAAACTCGTCTTGAGCATCTCAAATCGCAACAATTTTTGCTGAACGCACCTCAAAACACGTTTTTATAGTTGTTTACTTCTTTATGGAGGTAGCTTGTAACAATATTCCAGTATTTTGACTGAGTGTTATCATTTAGGGCAGTCTTTTCACTCCTGATCGCCTTTTATAAATCAAAGCTCCGACCGCGAAAGCCAGATGGCTTACCAGGCGTTATTATAAAATGCATTTTCAAGCATTTCTACGTGAAATATCGATCTGAAATTTGGCACGCATATTGAAAATAGGTTTATAATTCTCAAGAAGTGCTAATTTTTGGCGATGTTAACAATAAACGTTTTTTTAAGGTTACAATATACTAAATAACCGTTCCATGTAGTGCTGTACTCTCTAAAAAATATCATAGTTGATTCGAAGGCATGTTGTACAATTTAAACTATTGTTCTGGCTTTATCTTTTGGAGAAAGTAGTAGGGACATGAATATGTGCTCACTACTAAATCCCTGAAATGATGATAAACTTAGAGACTTAAGTAAAACATTGCACTGAAAAAGGTTACATTCCACTATACAACGGCCGGAAAAAAAGTTGCAAAAACAGTCGATTTTGACTTTTGACAAGTTCTTTCTTGGTTCGTACATGACATATCTTTTTTATTGCACAAATCGACTCCGCCTTAGAATGGCCTTAAGAAAAGGTATGGGTATGGGGGTCTCTATGTGCAAAATGTTGCATTATATTCGCTTAAAGATGTCGCTTTTACATTGAATTATATAGGGAAACTATTTAGTATATTGTGACCTAAACTCAAACCAGGCCCCGTCACGAAGGAGCTGCATTTACATAAAATCACCATTTTTTTGGTGGGGTATTACGCGTTTTTGCAATTTTTACGGAATAAATGCGTTTGTTTTATGAATTTAAGGAGCATTGTGAGTTTTTACGAAAAAAAATGCTTTTTTGAGGAAAATAATAAAAAATCGTACAAAAAACTCGTCTTGAGAATCTCAAATCGCAACAATTTTTGCTGAACGCACCTCAAAACACGTTTTTATAGTTGTTTACTTCTTTATGGAGGTAGCTTGTAACAATATTCCAGTATTTTGACTGAGTGTTATCATTAAGGGCAGTCTTTTCACTTCTGATCGCCTTTTATAAATCAAAGCTCCGACCGCGAAAGCCAGATGGCTTACCAGGCGTTATTATAAAATGAATTTTCAAGCATTTCTACGTGAAATATCGATCTGAAATTTGGCACGCATATTGAAAATAGGTTTATAATTCTCAAGAAGTGCTAATTTTGGCGATGTTAACAATAAACGTTTTTTTAAGGTTACAATATACTAAATAACCGTTCCATGTAGTGCTGTACTCTCTAAAAAATATCATAGTTGATTCGAAGGCGTGTTGTACAATTTAAACTATTGTTCTGGCTTTATCTTTTGGAGAAAGTAGTAGGGCATGAATATGTGCTCACTACTAAATCCCTGAAATGTGATAAACTTAGAGACTTAAGTAAAACATTGCACTGAAAAAGGTTACATTCCACTATACAACGGCCGGAAAAAAAGTTGCAAAAACAGTCGATTTTGACTTTTGACAAGTTCTTTCTTGGTTCGTACATGACATATCTTTTTTATTGCACAAATCGACTCCGCTTAGAATGGCCTTTAAGAAAAGGTATGGGTATGGGGGTCTCAATGTGCAAAATGTTGCATTATATTCGCTTAAAGATGTCGCTTTTACATTGAATTATATAGGGAAACTATTTAGTATATTGTGACCTAAACTCAAACCAGGCCCCGTCACGAAGGAGCTGCATTTACATAAAATCATCATTTTTTTGGTCGGGTATTACGCGTTTTTGCAATTTTTACGGAATAAATGCGTTTGTTTTATGAATTTAAGGAGCATTGTGAGTTTTTACGAAAAAAAATGCTTTTTTGAGGAAAATAATAAAAAATCGTACAAAAACTCGTCTTGAGCATCTCAAATCGCAACAATTTTTGCTGAACGCACCTCAAAACACGTTTTTATAGTTGTTTACTTCTTTATGGAGGTAGCTTGTAACAATATTCCAGTATTTTCACTGAGTGTTATCATTTAGGGCAGTCTTTTCACTCTTGATCGCCTTTTATAAATCAAAGCTCCGACCGCGAAAGCCAGATGGCTTACCAGGCGTTATTATAAAATGCATTTTCAAGCATTTCTTCGTGAAATATCGGTCTGAAATTTGGCACGCATATTGAAAATAGGTTTATAATTCTCAAGAAGTGCTAATTTTTGGCGATGTTAACAATAAACGTTTTTTTAAGGTTACAATATACTAAATAACCGTTCCATGTAGTGCTGTACTCTCTAAAAAATATCATAGTTGATTCGAAGGCATGTTGTACAATTTAAACTATTGTTCTGGCTTTATCTTTTGGAGAAAGTAGTAGGGCATGAATATGTGCTCACTACTAAATCCGTGAATTGTGATAAACTTAGAGACTTAAGTAAAACTTTTCACTGAAAAAGGTTACATTCCACTATACAACGGCCGGAAAAAAAGTTGCAAAAACAGTCGATTTTGACTTTTGACAAGTTCTTTCTTGGTTCGTACATGACATATCTTTTTTATTGCACAAATCGACTCCGCTTAGAATGGCCTTTAAGAAAAGGTATGGGTATGGGTGTCTCTATGTGCAAAATGTTGCATTTATTATCGCTTAAAGATGTCGCTTTTACTTTGAATAATATAGGGAAACTATTTAGTATATTGTGACCTAAACTCAAACCAGGCCCCGTCACGAAGGAGCTGCATTTACATAAAATCACCATTTTTTTGGTAAGGTATTACGCGTTTTTGCAACTTTTACGGAATAATTGCGTTTGTTTTATGAATTTGAGGAGCATTGTGAGTTTTTACGAAAAAAAATGCTTTTTTGAGAAAAATAATAAAAAATCGTACAAAAACTCGTCTTGAGCATCTCAAATCGCAACAATTTTTGCTGAACGCACCTCAAAACACGTTTTTATAGTTGTTTACTTCTTTATGGAGGTAGCTTGTAACAATATTCCAGTATTTTGACTGAGTGTTATCATTTAGGGCAGTCTTTTCACTCCTGATCGCCTTTTATAAATCAAAGCTCCGACCGCGAAAGCCAGATGGCTTACCAGGCGTTATTATTAAATGAATTTTCAAGCATTTCTACGTGAAATATCGATCTGAAATTTGGCACGCATATTAATAATAGGTTTATAATTCTCAAGAAGTGCTAATTTTTGGCGATGTTAACAATAAACGTTTTTTTAAGGTTACAATATACTAAATAACCGCTCCATGTAGTGCTGTACTCTCTAAAAAATATCATAGTTGATTCGAAGGCATGTTGTACAATTTAAACTATTGTTCTGGCTTTATCTTTTGGAGAAAGTAGTAGGGCATGAATATGTGCTCACTACTAAATCCCTGAAATGTGATAAACTAAGAGACTTAAGTAAAACATTGCACTGAAAAAGGTTACATTCCACTATACAACGGCCGGAAAAAAAGTTGCAAAAACAGTCGATTTTGACTTTTGACAAGTTCTTTCTTGGTTCGTACATGACATATCTTTTTTATTGCACAAATCGACTCCGCTTAGAATGGCCTTTAAGAAAAGGTATGGGTATGGGGGTCTCTATGTGCAAAATGTTGCATTTATTTTCGCTTAAAGATGTCGCTTTTACATTGAATTATATTGGGAAACTATTTAGTATATTGCGACCTAAACTCAAACCAGGCCCCGTCACGAAGGAGCTGCATTTACATAAAATCACCATTTTTTTGGTGGGGTATTACGCGTTTTTGCAATTTTTACGGAATAAATGCGTTTGTTTTATGAATTTAAGGAGCATTGTGAGTTTTTACAAAAAAATGCTTTTTAGAGGAAAATAATAAAAAATCGTACAAAAACTCGTCTTGAGCATCTCATATCGGAACAATTTTTGCTGAACGCACCTCAAAACACGTTTTTATAGTTGTTTACTTCTTTATGGAGGTAGCTTGTAACAATATTCCAGTAATTTGACTGAGTGTTATCATTTAGGGCAGTCTTTTCACTCCTGATCGCCTTTTATAAATCAAAGCTCCGACCGCGAAAGCCAGATGGCTTACCAGGCGTTATTATAAAATGCATTTTCAAACATTTTTTCGTGAAATATCCATCTGAAATTTGGCACGCATATTGAAAATAGGTTTATAATTCTCAAGAAGTGCTAATTTTTGGCGTTGTTAACAATAAACGTTTTTTTTAAGGTTACAATATACTAAATAACCGTTCCATGTAGTGCTGTACTCTCTAAAAAATATCATAGTTGATTCGAAGGCATGTTGTACAATTTAAACTATTGTTCTGGCTTTATCTTTTGGAGAAAGTAGTAGGGCATGAATATGTGCTCACTAATAAATCCCTGAAATGTGATAAACTAAGAGACTTAAGTAAAACATTGCACTGAAAAAGGTTACATTTCACTATACAACGGCCGGAAAAAAAGTTGCAAAAACAGTCGATTTTGACTTTTGACAAGTTCTTTCTTGGTTCGTACATGACATATCTTTTTTATTGCACAAATCGACTCCGCCTAGAATGGCCTTTAAGAAAAGGTATGGGTATGGGGGTCTCTATGTGCAAAATGTTGCATTTATTTTCGCTTAAAGATGTCGCTTTTACATTGAATTATATAGGGAAACTATTTAGTATATTGTGACCTAAACTCAAACCAGGCCCCGTCACGAAGGAGCTGCATTTACATAAAATCACCATTTTTTTGGTGGGGTATTACGCGTTTTTGCAATTTTTACGGAATAAATGCGTTTGTTTTATGAATTTAAGGAGCATTGTGAGTTTTTACGAAAAAAATGCTTTTTAGAGGAAAAT